>NC_132882.1:24799939-25047439 GCF_030463535.1 Salminus brasiliensis
ATGTATCTTGGCATGGTTGAATAACAAAGATATTTGGTACTTGGTAGTGACATAACTTGAACCTCAAACACTCTTGAGAAATACAGGAATATGGGTCGCTACTCAAACCAGGCTTTGTGAATACAACATTTCCTGTGCCAGTGTCTGCAAAAAGGCAACTCAAACTTTGCAAGTGAAGAAGTTAAAGCCATATAGGCGAGATGGCTAGAATCTCTTCAGCTAGCTAACTGCACAGGATACTTAGAGGACAGCATCACAATCTGGTAAGATCAAAAAATAATTGCAGTATTTTTGTTATAGTGCTAAAAACAAAGCTATTCTACGCTACATAGTTCCTCTAAGCAGCTGTGGTGATGCAAAACAGCCAATAAAAGCTCAGTATAGAGCCCACTATAAAAGGAAAATCAGCATGTTTCATTCTAAGCCAAAATAACAGGGTTGTAAATAGGCATGTAAAACCACATCTTGGCATTTTTCACCCCAAAACTTACCTTCAATAACTACTGTGAATTATCCCGCAACTACTATGAAACTAAGGTACATTCTGCAGTTAAAGTTCTTTTCAAATATGTCTATGTACCATATAGCTCTCTTTAGGCCCATGTGTAGCGGTAGCTCTCTAAGGTTCTGGGGCTGATGTGAATCTCCATCATCGCTCTCATCAGGATGCGAGCTCCAGTCAAACTGCACTGCATTTCCATTCTCCGGTGGGCCAGAAGGGCCCCGGTGCCTCAGTGAAGACTGGGGGCTGTAGTGATATTCAAAGCCTCAAGAAATGAACAGAGCAGGCTTATGTTATTAACTTCAGATTGATACATTAGAGAAGCATACACTGACACACATGTAAAGAAATATACCTGCAATGGTTTTGTCAAAATTGAATAGCTTTTTCACTGATAGTTATGAAATATTCTGTAGAGCATCTCCAAAAAATTAGGCAGGTCTTGTGGGGCATTCCTGGTATGCAGTGGTCAGTACCTACCAAAACTGAATGCATTTTGAATGAGACACAATACAGGTTGCCTTATAGAAAAGGTATAATTAAGACTTGCTGTCTCTAACTTTAATGGACATACGTAAGCAGGGTTAGATGCTTTAAGTGAGCGCTTCTTTCCAGCATGTGACTATATTATATATAAGATATTGAGTGCTCTAAGAAAAGGCCAGGCTTGGCATAAGAGATTATATTAATTGCTAGCATGGAACTGTTGAAGTTTCACAAGGTAAAATGAAGGTTGTGTGAATTCGAGGGAACAGTGATGGTGTTGTGTAACATCCTTCCCTGCAGAGACTACAGTTAGTGCTGCAGCACTATAAATAAATCTGACCCACTTCTCTAACTGAGCTGTGCTGATAGGACACCGTCCTACGGTCTCTCTTCCATTACACCAGTGTCTTTCATAAGATTCAGTAGAGGCATCAAACCCAGCAGATGTGTACATCTGTACTACAAGGATCCTGAACCTGCATTTCCGTGTCCTCGCTGCCCACACAACTGGCCACTTTCCACCCAATAGATCCTTTAGTTACTAGAACTTCAGTTACCCACTATAGAGGTGTACTATTTATTCCTGTCATTTCAAAAAGAAAGAACTGCCTGTAGAGCTCAGAGACAGGATTGTGCGGAGGCACAGCTCTGGAGAAGGCTACAAAAATAATCTATTGCACTGAAAGTTCCCATGAGCACAGTGGCACAGACGTTTGGAACAACCAGGACTCTTCCTAGAGCTGGCCGCCCCACTAAACTAAGTAATCAGGGGAGAATTGCCTTGGTAGGAGAGGTGACCAAGAACTCACTCTGGCAGAGCTCCAAATATTCTGTGTGCAGATGGGAGAAACGTTCAGAAGGTCAACCATCATTGCTGCACTGCACCAATCTGGGCTTTACAGCAGAGTGGCCAGACAGAAGCCTCTCCTCAGTAAAAGACACATGAAAGCATGTCTGGAGTTTACAAAAAAGCACATACATGACTGTCAGGATTCTCTCAGCAGGATTCTCTGGTCTGATGAAACCAAGATTGAACCTTTTGGCCTCAATTCTAAGTGTCATGTCTGGAAGAAAACCAGGTACTGCTTATAACCTGCCCAATACCATGCCTACAGTAAAGCATGGGGGTGGCAGCATCATGCTGTGGCTTTTCTTTCCAGCAGCTGGGACAGGGAGACTGGTCAGGGTTAAGGGAAAGCTGAATGGAGCAAAGTACAGAGATATTCTTAATGAAAACCAGACTGAGACGAAAATTCACATTCCAAGACAGGACAACATAGGAGAGGCTTAGGGACAACTCTGTGAATGTCTTTGAGTGGCCCAGCAAGAGCCCTGACTTGAACCCAATGGAACATCTTTGGAGAGACCTGCAAATAACTGTCCACTGAATCCCCACATCAAATCTGACAGAGCTTAAGAGGATCTGCAGAGAAGAATGGCAGAAAATCCCCAAATCCAGGTGCCAACACTGTGGCATCATACCCAAGAAGACAGGAGGCTGTAATCACTGGCTTCAACTAAGGTGCTTTAACTAAGTACTGAGAGAAGGGTCTAAATATGCCTTATGCAATATTTGATTTTTTACTTTCCAATACATTTGCAAACATGTCTAAAATGCTGTTTAGTCTTTGTTAAGACTTTCAGAATATAACCACCACACAGACTACAAGTGATGGTCAGCAGGCAATGCTCCCCAATGCTCACAGCATTCAAAAGCTGACAGTTGGCTTGGTGTGTCAGGGGTCTACAAGTTTTATGCAGTCCTGCAGAAGTCCTGCAAAACTGTCCTGTTTTGATCCAACAGTAACAGAATACAGACTGTAGCCCACCTGTTATCATTTAGAGAGTATCAGTAACAACTAATCATTTGTTAACCAGATTTATTTCTGTAGTTAATCATTCTCAACACGGCAGTGACACCCACATGGTGGTGGTACCATTGCGTGAGAGTGGCTTAGAGGGGTCCATCACTCACAAATAAGTACTTTCCAGTTAAGAGTGATTCTGTGGTCAAACACTAGACAATTAAACATTCAACAACAAAGGTGCTATAAAGGGAATTTTGAGCCATTGGTTTCATAAAACAGTATGAAACAGCCTTATTCAGAATTTCGTCCCTCTAAAACCCATATATTTGGCTTTTCTTATTTAGGATTTGTTTAATTTACAAGGACAAATGGGTTCATCATTTTAAGAGCAGAGATGTGAACAATTCTGTGGTTTAAAAACACTTCATGAATCTGGAATACACTTTTTGTTTGGATAAAAAACACAAATAAAGATTAATTAATATTCTTAGTAAGATAAATGAGGCCCTATGTTAATGGAGGTCATATGTTCATAATAGAGAAAGAACCAATTTTACATAAACATCTTTAAACCTTTAAAATATCCTATAAGATATCTCTTTTACAAACATGGCTCTTTATGTAACCAATAATTGTCTTTCTATGAAATCGCTCAAAGAACAGCCCAGCCCAGTCCCTAACATTACACCAGCAAGGTGGATTACAAGTCAGGGCTTTCCAATAACGTGGATAAACAAATGTCTCATTACTGACAAGCTCTCACACCTGAGCAGTTTACCTGAGCATCCCTACGCCTCCCAGTCTCCCACCTGAGCACTTACCTGAGGCTTGTGAGTCGCCAAACTCCCTCAACTCCATCTCGAACGCTGCCCGGTCTCCACCAGTCCCTCAAACAACAGGTGAGGCACGACACATCATCAGCCGTCACAGCTCTTCTAACCTGCTGCCCAGCTGACAGTAGCAGTGGGTCAGAAGTGCGTGTGTGTCCAGGAATCTCTCATGCCTGGACTTTGAGCTCGAGGTACAAACGCACCTTGAGGACACTTCCTCGTTGCAGAACCTGTCAAACGTCTATTGTGAGTCCAGGGTTCTCTGTTTACAGAGAGCAAATGAGGGCAAATGAATCCACTGAACGCGTCCTAGTGATCGCTCCTAACGGAGGACGGCTTGTGGCTTCATTTGTTCTGGAGAAACGTGTAAATCCTGGGAAGGTCACAGCAGTCAAGGATCAGTTTCATATTAATGTGTATGATGATATATTCAATATCAGCTCACCAAGTTATGAGCAGAAGCTACAAAGGCCTGTCAGCTGGTGGTTCCCATAGAGACCAAAGGTATACAAGGTGTGTGTCAGAGTACTGGTAGCTACTTAGGGCAGCGTGTTATATCAGAACCTGTACCCAGGGTCTGCAATGTTAATCATTAACTGATTTAGTGTCTTTTACAGGAAGATCGCACTCCAACTGACTGACAGGCACCATAAACACTTGCGTCACACACACACACACACACACACACACACACAGTTACGCAATATTAAAAAAAAACTTGAAACTGAGAAGGACTCTATTGTGAGAGCAGTGAAAGAAGATAATCAGGTGTTTTTTTGTCATGGCACAGAAACCCACAAAAGCCCAAAGCACTTGAGAATAATAGCATCTTTATAGGAAAACATAAAAACATAGAACCAATTACATGTTTTTCAAATTATTTCTATTTGATGATCACAGGTGAACATATGAATAGACAAAAGAAGACATTCAGGAGCGGTAAACTCATGTTTCAGATGAAGACCATTTAGGTTTAAACCATTTCTCCTTGCTGAAGTATCTGAAGTATCTGGGTATTAACCCTGACACTAAGAGGATCGGGACAAGCCAATGCAACCTCCAACACATGCGAAGTCAGCCACCGCCTCTTTTCCACCTGCCGCAAATGCAGCATCCCTAGGCAGCCAACGCGGTCAGAGGAAGAGGTTAAAAGAGCATGGCCAATTGTGCTCTTTGAGGCTCCGGCTGCTGATGGCAACGCGGCATGACCTGGGATTCGAACTCACAATCTGCTGGCCATAGTGTCAGCCTTTCAGTCTGCTGAGTCACTTAGAGCCCTTCTTAAATAATATAGGTTCCTCTTCTCCATCTGAACATCCTACAGCCATTCAACAAACCTGACTTAAGTCAGACAGACTAACAGACAGGACTGGGAGCCCAGCAGAACACAGCCAAGTAACCAGCCTTGTTTATTGGACCATAATGTTTTACAACCACCATGCAGGTTTTGATACTGGCCAGGTGGATGAGCAATTACCACTCCTCTGAACTGGGAGAGAATACTGAGGCCAACTGGAGACAAATTTACACCATCAGGCTCAGAATTCTTGTGCACAGAGTTTACGCTAGCTGAGCCTTACAGGATTTTGGGACGGTAGTCACAGCAAGCTGCACAGAATCACATCCAGGCTACAGACAAACAAGAACAACTGCATGTTAACTGGCCCCAATGGCTTGTGAATTGTTGCTGTTTGGCCTATCAATTACATACAGACACATTCTGGCAGTGATGGAAGAGGGGAGAAAACAACAACATTCAAAAATAAGGCTGAGGAGTGAAACAGAACACTAACTGTAAATATTGGGTAAGGAAACCTGATCACTTATCAAAGGAGTAAATAAATAGAAATATTTATTGCCTTAAACCAGGGTGGGGAACCAAAGGCGGGAGTCCAGCACAGTTTGCTGATTTCCCTGCTCCAACACACCTGCTAAACCTGCCAATTAGCAAGCGAAATGATGAATCAGGCAAGCTTGAGCGGGAAAAGCTCAAAACTGTGCCAGAAACAGGTCCTCCAGTACTGGAGTTCCCCACCCTGACTTAAACTCTTGATAATTAGGGCTTAATAACTCCTAATTACTATGAATTACACAGTAACCATTAGTAGCCATGTTAACACTTATTAATACATGCATAAGTACTGAATAACATTAATGAAGCGGAGTATTTAAACACATCTTTCCTGGTAATTATAAGAGGACAGGTTTCATGAAGTATATGACACAGTACTGATATTAGGTGCTCATCTTGGAATTACTGGCATAATGAGAGAAATATTTCAATACTATTTTATAAATACGGTATTCAGTTTTTACGCAAGTGTAATGAAGTCCCTATGCAGGTAGTCAATGACATTAGTTACTGAAACTACTGTGTAGGCTGTAAGCACAAAAAGCCATTCTAGAACACATTGAGTGATAAAGTACAACAATTCAGACTAAACAAATGCACTGATTTTCAGCAATACAGAGTGAAGGCGGTCAAGTTCTGCAAAAGTGAAGAAACCAAACAAAAGGGAAGTCACTCCACCCCTAGACTGTGTAGAATTTCCTCTTTACATTAAAAGGACAGTGGAGCAGGAGTGCCACAGGTCTTAAAAAAAGACTTGCACCAGTTTTTTGCACCATGTCTGCATAATTCAGTTATTTTAAGACTGGTTTGGTGTGAAATGCTAAAAAACGAAAGATTTTTTACTAACTCAAGATTTCTTTACAGTGGTGATAATAGGAACCAGGGGTTGCAATGTCTACTATAGCTACTTTGTTAACTATTCAAACCATCAGTGAACATATTCAGAGCATGTATGTGTAATGCTGACTATTTTTCCTGCATGTACAGCTCCATCACAATTATTTTTTCATTTAAATACATTTTAGGCCAAAGCCACATCTCTGTCTATCATAAAATAGTGCCCCAGTCATCAGGCAGCATCATTTAATCATTTAATGTAATAACTGTGATTTTCAATGTAACTTTAAGAGTAGTAGTAAATTCTTCAGAAAGTAGTTCACCACCACTGTGAACAACTCTGACTCAGTTTATCAACAACAGAGCCCTATTTACATCAAGCTACTCTGAATTAGTTCATTTACATTTACATCAGATTACATTATGCAGATAGTTTGAAAAAACTGGTGGAATTCCTCTTTAACTCTACCTGCAGTCTAACAAAGAGTTTCTCAACCCTGGCGCTACATGCTTTGGTGCTCTCCCTGCTCCCAGCACACCTGATTCAAATAATCAGCTCATTAACAAAGCATGTAACCTTTCAAAGATGCAGGGGGTGTGTTAGAGCAGGGTGTCCACTAAAATGTGCAGGGCAGTGTGCCTTCAGGACCAGGGTTGAGTAACACTGTTCCAACAGACAATAGCCTTAAATCTGTGCACTCGTTGTCCACACATGGCCAGCCATGTCTAAGCCCATCTTGACTCAAGGCAGAGGTCAATTTTACAGTAGAAATATGCAAGCCAGTTATGTCACAGTCACCAGATACATCTGATGACTGAACAGGAACAGCTCAAGGAGGCCCCCTGTCGTCAGTGTACTGAATGTGCTTTGTGATATATTACTGTTGGAAAAATACAAATCACAAAATACAAATACACAATAAAATGACGCAAGCACGATACAGACATGGGCCGAAATAAAATTTAGATACAAAAAAAATAATAATAAAAAAAAATCAGCCTGTTAATCAGTCTGGCAAAACAAAAACAGACAAATTCACTAAAGGACAGAAAACAGACAATCCCACATTCCTTTTTTAAATTCTCGTTATAATAAAAAATGGCAGGTCATAGAAACAAAAAACCCAACATTTTAGTACAGTAGTTCTGTAAGTTCTGATAACATAATACTGCATCTCCTTTCCTCACACAACCACCAAAAACCTCGCACAACAATTAAATGGCAACTGCCGGCTGGCAAAATACAGTGCAGGATGGGAAATGTAGTTTTTTTTTACTTGTTTAAATACACCAGCTCTCGTCCCACTACTTGCACAAGACGCTTACATCAGTTTCATTCTGCCTTTTCTCTGAGTGTTTCCTCTCTCTTCACCTCCCTCTCTCCCTCACTCCCCCTCTTCCTCTCCCCCCTCCCTCCTCCCACCAGTCGGCCAGTCGCTATGCAGAGGAGAGCTATGACGTGGATGATGAAGTAGATGGAGCTCCAGTAGTTGAGGGTGTCGCTGGCCTTCAGCAGGACGAACCCCATGCACATGTAGTCGTAGGCCCTCATTTTGAGGAACCAGTGGACCCAGTCGAAGGCTTTCTGACCACTGGGGCCCAAACGGGCCCTGACTGATGCCTCCATGGAGGTTTCAGCCGCGATGCACAAAGGGATGGTGAGGAAGGACAGGTAGTAACCAGCGTGGAGGCCGTGCCAGTATGCACTGATCAACATAGTCCAACCAGCCCTGAGGGGAGAAGAAGAAAGGAGAGAAGAATAAAGAGTGATAGTAAAGGAGAGAGAGAGAGAGAGAGAGAGAGAGAGAGAGAGAGAGAGAGAGAGAGAGAGAGTGAGAGTGAGAGTGAGAGAGGAAGCAATGGGGGAAGAGAAGAAGGAGAGAGAGGAGAAAAAGAGGAAGAGAGGAGGGTGAAAGAGGAAGAGAGAAAAAGAAAAGAAAGAGAAAGAGGAAGAAGAGAGGGAGAGTGAGGGGAGAGAGAGGAAGCAAGTAGGGAGGGAAAGAGCAAGAGGAGATAAAGATGAAAAAGAGATGAGGGAGATGGAGAGAGATATGAATAGAGGAAAGAGAGAGAGCAAGAAAGAATAAGGAGAGATAGAAAGAGAGAAACGAGAGAGGGGGAGAGGAAAGAGAAAGTGGGAGAGATAGGAAGAGAGAAAGTGAGAGGAGAGAGGAAAAAAAGAGATAGAAAGAAGTAAATGGAGAGAAAAAGAAAGAAGAAGACATGAGAGAGGAGAGAAAGAAAGCAAGTGAGGGAGAGAGAGGAAAAGAGAGGAAGAAAGAGAGGGGGGAGAATTGAGGGAGGGAAAGTGGGGGAGAGGAGATATAAGACAGAAAATAAACAGAAAATAAACAAGAAGGAAAAAGAGAGAGAGAAAGGTTGGGAATTTGTTTTGTCAGAACAATTAGGATTCAGCAGTGATTTAAAGGAACAACTCACAAGTAGACATGGACTATGTAGGGTGTGTGTGTGTGTGTGTGTGTGTGTGTGTGTGTATACCTTAGGGCATACGCTCTAAAGGGAGCGTTTGGATAGATGTAATGATGCAGCCACCACTGAACAGTCATGTTCCAGTAGCGCATGCCGTGCCGGACCTTCACACAGAAGTCGGTGTTGTAGCAGTCAATGTTCTGGATGGTCTTGAAGTCGTACTCCACGGGAGTGTCAGGATCAGGGCTGGATAGGAAAAACAATCACACACCACTTCCACATAAACATCATTGGATCGCTATGCATGTAGATGTAAAGACAACTGGTGCCAACATCACCTCAAACATCGTCCTCTTTCTAGCAGCACAACAGCAGTCTAATACAGACTCAGCAGTCAACAGACTACAATCTTCACCTGTTTACCAGCCAAGGGGACCTCCAGCAGGTGAGCACAGGCACAAACAGAGAGTGAACTGACCTGTACTGGACTGTTGGTCCTCCTCCAGGTTTGGAGAGTGCCCCTAGTGGATAGCAGCCAAGTCCTGCGCTGATACAGCCTGCCTCTGCTCCACACCAAGCAGCGTAGAACCTCATCCGGAACACGAAGAACACCACAACCATGTAGAAAAACCTACAACAGCAGAACACAAAAACCGGCATGTATACACATCTCTGCAAAGCGCTATAGCTTCAACAGCAGCACAGCACAGTTGGTTTACAGCAGAATAATTCAGCCTGGGCCCAGAAAAAAAACACATTGGATTCACTATAAAATTTGCCATCAGATGTACAACAATAATCAGTCAATTCTGCATTGAGTGTTTTAAATGGATCAATATATGGGACTTTTTAAGCCTATGGATCAATGGTTTGTCTGGAGAAGCAAGAAAGAAGCACACGCTGGAAAGAACATCCTTCCTACAGTGAAGTTAACAGCATTTGAACACCAACACAGCTTTTATTAAACACTACTTTTTACTTTAAATCATGATGGTTAGTTGAAGCTTCCTTCAGCTTCTATCAGAGTTACTGCTTTAACAAATTAACTGTTTTTTGCACTACACTACAGGAAGTTTGTGGGACTACCCACACTAAAACTTTCCATCACCACAGCAGCTGCTTTGAGGATTGGTCATCAATCATGACCCAAAGATGCAGTATTTCAAATCTACATTTATTTTATAGCTCCAAGAGGAACAACACACTGCACTTGTTATTGCGTTTTTTCAATTAAAGAAAAACAGGTAACACTTTCACAGGCAGCCAAGCAAAAAGCTGTTAACAGCCCGAACTCACACCAATGACGCAACTTTCTCTCACTTCTCACAGAAACTGATCACACATTCTCTTCCTACCTTCGTGTTTAAGTCAGATTAAAGCTTAAGCTGCCCTTATACCCCACGCACTATTTAAAGCTCATGCAAATATGCTTGGTGAGACAGCACTGTCCTTCCCCAGTTATTCAAATTAGATTTCCAAGAACATCCAGCCACTAATAAAATGCAGAGCGGCTGAACATAGAACCTTATTTCTAACAGAAAGATGCACACGTACACTGATTCTCTATGTCTATTCTTTTCTTGTATGTCCCCTTACTGTCACTTTTTGAGGTCCCCTATCACAGGTCAACTACATCCAATCTGTAGATGCACAAATTGTCAGTCTCCCTCTAACCCATTCATCATTGGTCAGTTTCTGATCGCAGGACCGCTGCAGATCAGATATTATTTAGGTGGTGGGGTATTCTCAACCCAATAGCGACACTGACTGGTGGTAGTATTGTGCTGCAGTGGTCAATGTTGGTCCACTAACCAAAAGCATCCAGTGAAGTGCAAAACTTACCATTGTTGAAGAGACAGAAGATGACTGGTAGGCCTTCTAATGATATGTAATTATTGAGCATACTGACATACTGTATATTAATGTGATCCATAACAGACTTTGATGCATGCAAGATACTCACCTGAAAAAGTAGTTGTGCTCCAGGAACTCCTCAGTGCGGACGTATGAGAGGGGGAAATAGGAGTTGGCAACGAGGAAGAGAACCCCGTAGACAGGCACCATCTTCAGCCTGTGTAGACACGGCTCTCTGCCCGGCAGAGACACGGCGTCCGGCTGTCCCAGCCAGTCCACAAATGTCTGATAGCGGAAAAACGGGCCTGGGGGATACCAGCCAAGAAAGAGAGAGGGAAGAAGGAGGTGGGGAGAGAGGTAGGAGATGATAATGAGAATGAGAAGATGGTATATGGTATGATATATGATGTAGTGTTTGTATGTTTGAATGTTATGAAATGATGGTGTGTGAAATCATGTGGTGTAATAAGATATGCCAAGATATTCAATGATATGAGAAGATATCAAATGATACATCAGATATGAACCACATGAAGGAAGTGCAGGGTGCAAAATGATCACATGGTAGGGCACATGCAAATGATATGAAAATGGGTAAAGGACACAGGAACAAATACAATGTAATCAGAACAGGACATGATGGGTTGGGGTGGGTTGAAGCGCATGCATAGGAGCAAGGAGTTGGGATGTTGGAAAGCACAGGAATTATATACACAATCAGTTGACAAAGAAAGTGGACTCACATTATTGAGCTAGTGACCGCGAAAAAGAAGGGACAGATAGAGAGAGTTTATGATGCAAGCAAAGCAGACAATACAGTGCACATGAGAAATGTTCAGCCCAACACACAAACCAGTCCACAGTAAAGACAGACAAGCGAGGTCAGGCAAAATACCTGTCATGATCCCAATGTAGCAGTAACTGTAGGATATAACGTCATAGAGGGAGGGTTTGTGGGAGAGACCACCAACCACTGGGGACTTGGAGAAGGTGCTCACATCTTTTTTCTTCTCAAAGTGATAACTCTGGACCTCATTGGCTAAGCTGACCATCTGTTAAATAGAAAGAAAAACTTAGCCGGTAGAACCAGATTTTCTGTAACAAAAAATTGTTGCAACAAGTCTGTGTATGTATTTCCACCTGGATATTCCACCATCAACTGTGAGAGGTATTTTTAAAAAGTGGGAGTGTTCATGAACCGCAGCATCTCAGCCATGTGATGAGTTCCAATGGCAAGTAATAATAGCACCTGTAGGTGTCCCAATACTTTTACTATATATTACCATATAGTGTACCTGTTCCTACATCTTGAAAAAGAAGCAGTTTTGCGTGGTTTACCTTTAGTGTGAGGAGAAGCTGAATGGCGTTGGCAAAAGGGCCGGGAGAAGGCAGGCCGAACCATGTGGCCAGCCGGAAGAAGAGCAGATAGAGGAATGTCCATGCCAGAGAAAGAGAGGGTGCATTCCTGCAGAGAAAATACAGCAGGTGAATATTCTACTGTTTAAAGGCCACTGTAAACTTGCTTTAACTGTAACCACACTATCTAGTGCGGTCCAGAGGAGGATGGGTCTCTCTTCGTTTCAGTCTTGCTTTGACTAACTGCTTTTTGAGAATTGTATGGCACTGGGTTCCTTAGTTTGCTGTTTACATTTCCTTTCACATTTATTTGTTTGGCACCAGCTCTTATCCAGAATGACTTTCAAAAGACAGTGCCAAGAATTGGCAAGGGTTCATGATGTGACAGATAAAGGCCTGGTCATTACTAAATTCTGTTACCTGTGGTTTTATAGCCTAGTAGCCTCAGGGTCATGGGGAATTTGTGGATTCGTAATTCTAAAGACATCACACTGTCCGCTGGTTCTGACTCATTGCTGCTAGAAGACTCAATGACCTGGACCACTGAAAGCAACTAACTGCGAACTATTACCATTAGATCACCATTACTATAAACCATTAAAATTCAATCTTTAAAGGCACCCTCAGCATTAGAAATGTGATGCAAAATGCTTGTGCTGTGGTAGATAACCACAGGAAAACACAGCAGACACAAACAGGCTCAGAAAACAAGATAATATCTTTTCTGCTAAAGCTCACAGCAGACGTGCTTTTCTAAGTTAGATGAGGGAAAAGAAATGCAGAACATGGTAAGAGCTTCACAAGACCACAGATGCGTCATTTCAGTCATAAGAAGCAATAGTCAGGCCCTGGTGTGAGAAGGTTTCATGAGTTTTGTAATCCACATTGGTGAGAACAGCACTCACCTCCAGCTGAATGTGATGATCAGCCATGTTCCTAAAACCGTGCACAGTGAGTGTAGTGTGTGGATGCCACAGGTTGCGATGGTGATGGTGAGACCCAGGAGCAGCGCTGCGCCCTGCTTTACCGGTGGACCTATTACATAATGTATCATCATAGATATTTTAGTTGCAGAAATTGATCTACACACTTCTAGATTCAGTGCATCCAGTTCTAGCGATGTGGCAAGATACTGTACTCCTGTCAGTTTTTAGATAACTGTGGAGGAACAAACTCCTGCAGAGTATAATGTTTTTTTATGTAGTTAAACAGGTTCAAGTAGAACATGCCTTTAGTCATCATCTCACATTTCAATAGCAAGGTCATATGTCAACCTTGTTTGGGCAGATATTCTCCCTGATTTTGTACCTTAATAAAAATTCACGTCAATATTTGGTGGCTGTGATAGAGTGCCAACTTGAAGCATATAAACAACTTTCATTTTGGTCTGACTAAAGTACAGCCTCCACGCTGTGGGGTTAGTTTTAATACAGTGTCACAAAGAGAAACATCTTAAACATTTGTACGTTTTTTTATACACTGACTCATTATCAAATATACCAAAGAAGAAAAATATTATATATATAAAAATATTTAAGTGTTTTACTATGTCTGCAATATTTACCTTCATGAACATGTTTTATGTATTTAGGCAGAGAAGCTCATTTGGATCAACTGTACTGAAATAATTGATCATGCATCAATTTAGAAGACTGTTCACTAAACGTTACAGTTACTGTTCCCTGCATCTTTCACAATTAACACCATTTATGTATGTACAGATTGTACAGATTGCTGATTTGATTATGAACAGCAGGTGCTGGAAACTGGGGCTATGTTTGAGCCATCAGCCAAAATTTCTAGGTTGCATGCATATTAATTTTTGATAGACAGGACAGCCAAAAAAACCCCACATGAAATCTGTTTTTTGCAAATTGAATCAAAATCATATTTGGATGTGGTTTGAAATGTGAATTCAATCGGATTGGTACAGCTATCGAATTTCAGTCATACTAACCAGAGGCACATTGCACTATAAAGTGTGAATGCATGTGGCTAAAATCTTATTGGCATACAATCCAGAAAACAGTGACATGAAGTGACCAGGTGTAAACGGGGTCAAAGCTCATATTTTGATTTTGAGCAGAGATGTACAGCTCTCACAAATACTTGGAAAAGAATTTAGTAAAAATTTAAAACAAGTGTGAGGTTGTTCCCAACTTCCTCTCATTTGTCATTTGGTGTCAGAAACTACACAAATTGTCCTGGTTTGAGTAAAAGGTGAGATGATTCAGGTTTGAAGATTGAAAAATGTTCATTGATAGTGTATGCGCTTCTATTACGTCCTTGTTGCTCCAGTGCGAAACTTACGAAGCAAACTTCATTACATGTACTGGCTGTTTGACTACATTTGGGTACAATTGCGTATCATAAAGTGTGACTCACTCAGGTAGCGGAAAAGGAATCCGACAGGTACTGATGCGGCAAGGATCCCCAGGTAGACCAGCTCATCTGGAGACATTTCTCTGTTGGCACCAAGAGTTAAGAGTTAACAATAGTTGATGTGTTTCTTACTGGTCTTACTATAAGCTCTATGCTGCCCGCTGGAATAGTGTATATACCAGGCAGTGCGGTCTCTCCATTAGTTGCAGAGGAAGTCAGTAATTCATTATGTAGCATTTTACTTGTTTATTTCCAATTCTCCAATATAAGACACACCTGTATGAATGATGGTTTTGCTCATAACACAGATAACCTGTGAGTTCAGTGTAAAATTTGGTATGGATCTCAAAAGCAAGGCAACAGACAGATATTCAACCGGTATATTTACTCTAGCAGGTTCAGGAAGACACCAAGCCATTGTCAACTTGAGCTCTACAGGGGCTCTTTTACGCAGAGGTACTTCTTACTAGTAGTTAACTCAAAATAGCAGTGTCCAACAATAATATCACCACTATTACACACAAGAAACTTGTATCTCCAAAATGGCAACTTCACAGGCAAAGGAAAATGAAAGTTAAATTTATTTTAAATACATTTTTTTATAATAATTTGCATTTGCCCATTTATCATGTAAAACACAATGTAAAGAACAACTGTCAGATTCAAAGTATGCCAAAGAGTGAAAACGACAACCAAAAAAAAGAAGAGTTTTTTGCATGACAGCAAAATATATGGCATATAGAATTAATTCACTCTAGTATGTAGCTCACAAACAGTAACCCCCCCCCCCCCCCCTCCCTCCCCCAACCCCCCAAACAGATCTCCTTCAATTGAGGAAATTATGCAGAACTCACTACTAAAAGATTTCTGGGTGGGAAAGCAGTTTAACTCTGCCTTTAAATAACACACACACACACACACACACACACACACACACACACACACACAGCTTCTCCCACTCTTCACCCTCCTGAGCCCTAACACAGTTAAGCCTGTGTTTCTTCCTCACTTTCACACATTACTCAGATTACAGAGCTCCAACATCACACAGGTGTGGTTGTGCATCTTCGCCTTACAGACTTTAACCTAATACTGCAATGAGAGCCACAGATTGATCAGCAGTATTGATTATCAATCACATGAGTCAACGACACTGGGGGTTGCGACAGGCTGTGAGACTGCACTCACTCTGAGCTGGGTTTAAAGCGATCAGCTCATGACCTTCAGCTAAAAAGCAGAAAACTGAATGTATTCATTAATACTCACACGCACACACACAGCAGTGAGCCCTGGGGTCTGTGAGCACTTCCTCAACGAGTCACTTCCTACGCTTAGCAGGGTGGGCGGGGTCCGAGGCGGGAAAATCTCGCAAGCGTGTTGTTTCTCGACCAATCAGCGAGCCGGTTACACCGGTGCGTCACTGACGGTTCAATAGCTGTCATACGATTGGGTGACGCAACTTCCTAGAGCCTCCGCTTCTTCAGCGTAACACCCAACAGCAGTAAAAACACACGCACACACACACACACACACTCACTCACTTACTCTCACTCACACTCTCACACATACCTTAAGAACTTAAATTCGTCTGATTAAATATAAACGGATTAAAGGTTTGGATAAAGGATTAGTTTACAGTGCGGATTAAACAGCAGGAGACTGTAACTGTAAACATGCCAACCCTCCCATAAACTAACAGACCACCAGGCGGCAGTGGGGTGACTGGAGAAAGACACAGAAAACACGGATTCAGACAAGTCCGGGTGTATTTATTTTATAGGCCTGAGAGAGAGAAAGAGATTTCTTTAATTTCTTTTTTAAATAATAAATAACACTTTCTGTTGATCTATTTATTTTTATATAGTTGTTTTCATATATATTGGTATAGTTACCGAAGAGATGACTTAAATGCTGCTAAACACCCCCTTATGTCTGGTCCTGTGGAGAAGGATTTACAGTAATACCTCTATGCCCCAGGGGTTGGATGTGGCTGCCCACTGCTCTGGGTGTGTATGTGTGTGTGTATGTGAGTTCACTACCACAGATGGGTAAAATGCGAAGTACACATTTCGCTGTACATGGTAAAGTGAGAGAAAAGAGATAGAGCTTTTAATAAATAACCTTTTCTATTGATCTATTTCTTTTTATTAAGTTGTTTTCATGTGTCATATTTAGTTATTTCCATATATGTGGGTGTGTGTGTATGAAAGAAGCATGAGAGAGTTTTATTGCAACAAAATTTGGAACACAATCATGTGTCTGTCATTCAGGGCTTTATTTTTCCTGAACCCGCCCTGTAGATTTTTCACTTCATTAACACATTGCCCTCCAAACTGTTGTGGAAACAACTGCAGCTTAAAGGGCAAAAGGGGCAGAATGGTATCAGGTGTGCTAACAAAAATTACACACACACACAAAACACACATACACTTTGAGGGCAAGATCATGCTCATAGTCATTGTCTGAGTAAAAACAAGATCATTTCTTTATTAGTTATTAACTCTAAAACTACTTGTGGCCTCATGTAATCATTATATTGTACAGTGTGTGCAGAATTATTAGGCAAGTTGTATTTGAGAAGATTCTTTTTATTATTGAACAACAACCATGTTCTCAATCAACCCAAAAGACTCAAATATCAAAGCTTAATATTTTTGGAAGTTGGAGTGGGTTTTTTTTAGATTTGGCTATCTTAGGAGAATATCTGTTTGTGCAGGTAACTATTACTGTGCAGAATTATTAGAGAACTTAATAAAAAACAAATATATACCCATCTCACTTGTTTATTTTCACCAGGTAAACCAATATAACAAAATTTAGAAATAAACATTTCTGACATTCAAAAACAAAACCAAAAACAAATCAGTGAGCAATATAGCCACCTTTCTTTACGATGACACTCAAAAGCCTTCCATCCATAGATTCTGTCAGTTGCTTGATCTGTTTACGATCAACATTGCGTGCAGCAGACACCACAGCCTCCCAGACACTGTTCAGAGAGGTGTACCGTTTTCCCTCCCTGTAGATCTCACATTTTATGAGGGACCACAGGTTCTCTATGGGGTTCTGATCAGGTGAACAAGGGGGCCATGTCATCATTTTTTCTTCTTTTAGACCCTTACTGGCCAGCCACGCTGTGGAGTATTTGGATGCATGTGATGGAGCATTGTCCTGCATGAAAATCCTGTTTTTCTTGAACAATACCGACTTCTTTCTGTACCACTGCTTGAAGAAGGTGCCTTCCAGAAACTGGCAGTAGGTCTGGGAGTTGAGCTTCACTCCATTCTCAACCTGAAAAGGTCCCACAAATTAATCTTTGATGATACCAGCCCATACCAGTACCCCACCTGCACCTTGCTGGCGTCTGAGTCGGAGTGGAGCTCTCTGCCCTTTACTGATCCAGCCTTGGGCCCATCCATCTGGCCCATCAAGAGTCACTCGCATTTCATCAGTCCATAAAACCTTAGAAAAATTAAGATAAAAAAAAAAAATAATAATCTTAAGATATTTCTTGGCCCAGTCTTGATGTTTTATCTTATGTTTCTTGTTCAAAGGTGGTCGTTTTTCAGCCTTCCTTACCTTGGTCATGTCCCTGACTATCGCACACCTTGTGCTTTTTGATACTCCAGTAACGCTGCAGCTCTGAAATATGGCAAAACTGGTGGCAAATGGCATCTTGGCAGCTTCACGCTTGATTTTCCTCAATTCATGGGCAGTTATTTTGCACCTTTTTTCCTCAACACGTTTCTTGCAACCCTGTTGGCTAATTGCCATGAAACGCTTGATTGTTCTGTGATCACGCTTCAAAAGTTTGGCAATTTCAAGACTGCTGCATCCCTCTGCAAGACATCTCACAAAGTTTGACTTTTCAGAGTCTGTCAAATCTCTCTTCTGACCCATTTTGCCAAAGGAAAGGAAGTTGCCTAATAATTAAGCACACCTTATATAGGGTGTTGATGTCATTAGACCACACCCCCTCTCATTACAGAGATGCACATCACCTGGTTTACTTGATTGGTAGTTGGCTTTCAAGCCTATAGAGCTTGGAGTAGGACAACATGTATAAAAAGGATGATGTGATCAAAATACTCATTTGCCTAATAATTCTGCACACAGTGTATATGTTTTTTTTCTTGAGATGCAGGCATGACGTCTGCCACTGAAACTTTCTCCTTTTCCCCACAAATGTTACTAAGCAGTTCAGTATATAAAGGAGTAAAAGGTCTTCACAAATTATAGGTGGAACAACAGACATAAAAACACAAAGAGCATCTAAAACAAGTCAGATTATTTAAATGGTGCTGAACACCCCCTAATATCTGGACCTATGGGAAAGGATTTACAGTAATACCTCTATACACATCTCAAAACATTTGTACTGATGTTCGCTGCCTTTTAATATGTGTAAAGGCTACTAACAACTACTGTACTGTACTACAATGCTACAAGAGCATGTGCAGTTAGTCTCTGGCAGACTCGGGTTTGATTCCCTGATCAGACAAAAACAGACACCACACTACACCAGAAAGAGCAAGAGACTCCTAAAACTACACTCATCTACCTGGGTTACATGATTCAAATGTAAGTCAAAACAATGCCAACCAAATGTAGTTTGCCTGGATGTAAATATTGTGTAATACATGTTCAGTAAAAAGCATCATGCCTATTTTCAAATGTATTTCTACTGTAGCTTCTATAAGTTAAGCAATGAAGATTTAACAAATCTATTTTGGGTCTGTCAGTACACTTATATTTTAAATATACTTTTATATTTATAAGGTATATTTTAAAGGTAAAAGTGCACATATTTGTCACTGTACAGCGAAATGTGTCCTCTGCATTTAACCCATCTGTGAACACACACACACACACACACGTGAACTGGGAGCTGTGAGTACACACACACCCAGAGCGGTGGGCAGCCAACTCCAGTGTCCAGGAATCAGAGAGGGTAAAGGCCCTTGCTCAAGGGCCCAACAGTGGCAGCTTGCTGAGCCCGGGAATCGAACCCACAACCCTGTTATCGATATCCCGGCTCTAACCGCTGAGCCACCACTGCCACCACTGCCCCATATATATATATATTGTATATTGTATATATATACCAATGTTCCAATGGTTCTCTCTTGTAAATGGTTCTTAAAAGAATCTTTAAAAGGAAGTCTAAAAGGGCTCCACTATACCACTATACCAATCCAATACCTCTTTTTGCAAGGAGGGGATAGGAGATATGAGCGGAGAACCTTTTTAATGAGAAGTGTTAATGAATCGCCACGTGGTGGCAGTATTCTAGGAAGAACCTTTGGAGACCACATTGGAATAGAGCCTTTTCATTAGTTAAAAGCTCTTACGATCACAAATCGCTACTTTGAACGTCTGCTAATAGACCACTGCCGGTCTAAGCTGCGCGTAAAGCAAAGCGTACAAATCAAACAAGCAGCTTTTATATATAGAAAATATATAATAAACCCTGGTGTCTTCTGCAGTAGTGTGTCTTCAGATTTAGGACAGTGCGACGTTCTGAGTTCACTTTAAATGTAGATTAAGATCCGTTACTAGTAAAACTATCAGCAGAGTAAGTGGACTGTTCTCATGTGTGCCAAAAAGGTCCCACATCTACCCCTGAGATGTAGTCACGCGTGTGTTTTCTCTACAGCTTCTATGATTTTAGTTTGGTGCGTCTGGTGCGCATGTACGCGTTTATGCGTTTTTACTCGTCTGGTGCGTTTTTACGCACGTTGCGCAAAGCAAGGAAAAACTGAAGTACACTCAACGATAAATGCTCTTTTCATCTTACTGTGCTGTAAAATGTCTTTATGATGTGCTGGGTGGTGTGCCGGCTGCTTTATGATGTGCTGGTTGGTGTGCCGGCTGCTTTATAATGTGCTGGTTGGTGTGCCGGCTGCTTTATGATGTGCTGGGTGGTGTGTGCCGGCTGCTTTATGATGTGCTGGTTGGTGTGCCGGCTGCTTTATGATGTGCTGGGTGGTGTGCCGGCTGCTTTATGATGTGCTGGGTGGTGTGCCGGCTGCTTTATGATGTGCTGGTTGGTGTGCCGGCTGCTTTATGATGTGCTGGGTGGTGTGCCAGCTGCTTTATGATGTGCTGGGTGGTGTGCCAGCTGCTTTATAATGTGCTGGGTGGTGTGCCAGCTGCTTTATAATGTGCTGGGTGGTGTGCCGGCTGTTTTATGATGTGCTGGTTGGTGTGCAGGCTGCTTTATGATGTGCTGGGTGGTGTGCCGGCTGCTTTATGATGTGCTGGGTGGTGTGCCGGCTGCTTTATGATGTGCTGGTTGGTGTGCCGGCTGCTTTATGATGTGCTGGGTGGTGTGCCGGCTGCTTTATGATGTGCTGGTTGGTGTGCCGGCTGCTTTATAATGTGCTGGTTGGTGTGCCGGCTGCTTTATGATGTGCTGGTTGGTGTGCCAGCTGCTTTATGATGTGCTGGGTGGTGTGCCGGCTGCTTTATGATGTGCTGGTTGGTGTGCCGGCTGCTTTATGATGTGCTGGTTGGTGTGCCGGCTGCTTTAGGATGTGCCAGTTGGTGTGCCAGCCGCTTTAGGATGTACCAGTTGGTGTGCCAGCCGCTTTAGGATGTGCTGGTTGGTGTGCCAGCTGCTTTATAATGTGTATGTTGGTGTGCCACCTGCCTTATGATGTTCTGGTTGGTATGCCCGCTGCTGTAGGATGTGCATGTTGTTGTGCCATCTGCTGTAGGATGTTCTGGTTGGTGTACCTGCTGCTGTGGGATGTTCTGATTGGTGTACCTGCTGCTGTGGGATGTTCTGATTGGTGTACCGGCTGCTGTGGGATGTTCTGATTGGTGTACCTGCTGCTGTAGGATGTTCTGATTGGTGTACCTGCTGCTGTAGGATGTTCTGATTGGTGTACCTGCTGCTGTAGGATGTTCTGGTTGGTTTACCTGCTGCTGTGGGATGTTCTGATTGGTGTACCTGCTGCTGTGGGATGTTCTGATTGGTGTACCTGCTGCTGTAGGATGTTCTGGTTGGTGTACCTGCTGCTGTAGGATGTTCTGGTTAGTTTACCTGCTGCTGTGGGATGTTCTGATTGGTGTACCTGCTGCTGTAGGATGTTCTGGTTAGTTTACCTGCTGCTGTGGGATGTTCTGATTGGTGTACCTGCTGCTGTGGGATGTTCTGATTGGTGTACCGGCTGCTGTGGGATGTTCTGATTGGTGTACCTGCTGCTGTAGGATGTTTTGATTGGTGTACCTGCTGCTGTAGGATGTTCTGGTTGGTGTACCTGCTGCTGTAGGATGTTCTGGTTGGTTTACCTGCTGCTGTGGGATGTTCTGATTGGTGTACCTGCTGCTGTGGGATGTTCTGGTTGGTGTACCTGCTGCTGTAGGATGTTCTGGTTGGTGTACCTGCTGCTGTGGGATGTTCTGATTGGTGTACCTGCTGCTGTGGGATGTTCTGATTGGTGTACCGGCTGCTGTGGGATGTTCTGATTGGTGTACCTGCTGCTGTAGGATGTTCTGATTGGTGTACCTGCTGCTGTAGGATGTTCTGATTGGTGTACCTGCTGCTGTGGGATGTTCTGGTTGGTGTACCTGCTGCTGTGGGATGTTCTGATTGGTGTACCTGCTGCTGTGGGATGTTCTGATTGGTGTACCGGCTGCTGTGGGATGTTCTGATTGGTGTACCTGCTGCTGTAGGATGTTCTGATTGGTGTACCTGCTGCTGTAGGATGTTCTGATTGGTTTACCTGCTGCTGTGGGATGTTCTGATTGGTGTACCTGCTGCTGTAGGATGTTCTGATTGGTGTACCTGCTGCTGTGGGATGTTCTGATTGGTGTACCTGCTGCTGTAGGATGTTCTGATTGGTGTACCTGCTGCTGTGGGATGTTCTGGTTGGTGTACCTGCTGCTGTGGGATGTTCTGGTTGGTGTACCTGCTGCTGTAGGATGTTCTGATTGGTGTACCTGCTGCTGTAGGATGTTCTGATTGGTGTACCTGCTGCTGTGGGATGTTCTGATTGGTGTACCTGCTGCTGTAGGATGTTCTGGTTGGTGTACCTGCTGCTGTAGGATGTTCTGGTTGGTGTACCTGCTGCTGTAGGATGTTCTGGTTGGTGTACCGGCTGCTGTAGGATGTTCTGATTGGTGTACCTGCTGCTGTAGGATGTTCTGGTTGGTGTACCTGCTGCTGTAGGATGTTCTGGTTGGTGTACCGGCTGCTCTAAGATGGGCTGTTTTTTGTGCCCGCTGTTTTAGGATGTGCCAGTTGGTGAGCTGGCTGCTGTAATTTGTGCTGGTTGTTGTGTCGGGTGCTTTTTAGAATGTGCCGGTCTGTGTGCCAGCTGCTGTAAAACGTGCCAGGTGCATCCCTACTGAAATATCGAACATATCATCCTATTTCTAACATCCAGTAACACGGTGTCACTGATGCTAAGCGCTGAGAGCTATCTGAGCACTATTGCCCCATGTGGAGAAACTTCAGCCAGCTGTTGATCGTCAGCATATAAAAACTACACAAACTACAGCTCGTTGTAACACACTCTCCACACCACAAGACGGCGGACTTCAGTTCACTGGCTTAAAAAAAGACGATGAACAACGACTGTGGTATGAGTTTATTTTCCTAAAAGATGAGCTGCCAGTGGCGCATTTAAAACCTGTGTAAATCTTATTTCAGAGTATTGCACAGTGAGAGGCACTCTGCTGTGAGAGTAAACAGCCCATAGTTTAGCTGAACTTTCACCCTCCCTCCACCCTCCGCTTACCATACCCGGCAAAGAAGGGCATTTGAGGTGGTACTGTGGCTCGGGAACGCTTGTAGACACGGTAACGATATGTATTAATGCACTAATGCAGAGATCTAACCGCAGCGCCTGCTGTTACTGACATTATCAGACTGATAGACCTCTTTCATGTGCAGATGTCCAGCTCCAAAAAAGTGGTCGAGCTCTTCTACGACGTGGTTTCTCCCTACTGCTGGCTGGGATTCGAGGTTAGTCACTGGGTTCAGTAAAGTTTAATGATTTATTTGCATGTACGATTCAGATCGGATTCTAGTCAGAACACAGCTAAATTATTTTATTTTATTTTATATTGAATTTTTTTAAATTAAAAAATTAAAAATAAAGAAATAAAACTTGTAAGCTTGTTGCTTAGGTGGCGTTGGTTACGCCCACATCACTACCTTAGCAACCACGACTTGGATTAAGATAAATGTCTGACTAAACTGACATTACTGCGGTCTACATTGAGGCTTATTCTGCTTAGATTTAGGTATAACCACTGGATGTTGGACACTAGTGAGAGGATTTCATTGCATTCAGCCTCAGGAGCATTAGTGAGGTCTGGTACTGATGTTGGGTGATTACCTCTAGACCATAAACGCCTCTCCAGGTCATCCAGAAGTTGTTGGATGGAGCTCCAGTATTCCAGAGAACACAGTTCCCACTGAGCCACAGCCCAGTACAGCGGCCTCTATACCCCTCTAGCAGGTGATTGGCGTTGGGCTTGGTGACCTTAGGCTCATGTTCAGTTGCTCCAGTGCATCCCATTCATGTTTGTCTGTTAGAGAGAAATCTAAAAGTAGCGGGATTTACTGAGTGAATGTCTGGATACTGATATGCAGCATAGGATTAGTCTTATATTGATTCTGATGCTCTGGCCAGGTACTATGTCGCTACAGAACCGTCTGGAACATCGATCTCAAGCTTCGTCCTGCATTTCTAGGGGGAGTGATGCACGAGTCAGGCAAGTCTGAAATGTGACGGCATGTTTGTAAAAAAACAATTTCAGGTCCACGCAACAAGATTGTATGTTTGAGTGTCCCTACTAGACATTTTAAGTTCATGAATGAATTGCTTAAATATGGTAATGCATGATGGATTACATGCCTAGAAGAGTGCAGAAGAGTCAATAAACAGTGTATCCAGTTAAAAACTGGGACTTGCCACACTTAAAGAGGGTTCATACACATAGAGGTTTAACTCCTAGAGAGATTAGATTACAGTGTGTAATTGCCAGAGGTGGGGGACACCAGTCACGTGACTATTTAGGACTATTTAGGCTTGACTAACACTGATACAAGACTAGACCTGAGACAGATGACTCGAGGTGACTTAATTAATATATATATATATATATATAATGTATGTATGTATGTATGTATTTCTTTTAAAATTATTTATTTATTCATTTATTTTTTGCATTTTTGTTAAAACATGATTTTCTGTTGCAATGAGCGCAATCCTGGCACCCCGCCAGAACCCGTCAGCGCGCAGCAGACCAGCAGAGCACAAAGTACAAAGGTACCCGGTGTCATGGGGGTGGATTTAAGAATTATGCTATCATTGACAGCAGTAAAAAGAGCTCAGCTATTGCAAGGTCTGCAGATCATCATAAATCAATGACACGACCCCCGCAACATCCAAGTCAAGTCAAGTCAAGTGGGTTTATTGTCATTTCAACTACATACAGAGTACACAGTGAAACGAAACAACGTTCCTCCAGGACCATGGTGCAACATAGACAGTGCATACAAGACACAAGTGCAACACAAACAAACAAACAAGTGCGGACAGAACAACACAGTACAGACAGAGGATAATAAATAATGACTGTAGTGTGCAAGTTGTGCAATGTGCGATAAATAGAGTCCAGTGAGGTAGTAAAGTTATTAGTGCAAATGCTTGTGCAAAAAAATGCTTCCCATGTTATCTGTTTTGTCACCACAAAACCCACAGAGACTGCGGCTCTCTAGCTAGCTAGCACTAGCTGACTTGTTGGCTGCAGGCAAAAATAGAGTTTCAAACCCATAGTAATAATAATAATAATAATAATAATAATAATGCAATATATATGGAGGATATGTTTAGTTCACCCATATAAACTAAATAAACTGAATCAATAAATTGAATATGGACACTTTTAAATCAACCTGTGTATGCTTCACCAGTTGCGTGAACAGACCAGCGTTCATGTTTGAGGGAGTCAGAAGTTTTTCATAAGAACACACAATGTAAAGCTTTGAAAAGTGCAGCGACGAGAGAGAGAAAAACATTAGGCACTATATTTATTTCTTGTCCCATGGCTGCGTTAAAGTACAGGTAGCGTTTCTACCTGAGCACCGCGAGCTTCATTTTTGGCGCACGCAACCTCGAGGTATATACATCTAGGGTCTCTGTATTTTTAACTGTACACAGCTGCTTTTACTCTTTACCCAGAGGAGAGAGTCATCAACAACTTCTGGCAAAGTCTATTTAGGACTAACGTCTCATAGTACCTAGTATCTGATCCACATTCAGCTGATGTGACCTTCGATGTGCACTAGAAATCAGATCCTGGTTGACTGTAGGAGATTGTAGAGCCTCGAAAGCAATCTGAAACGACAGAAATCAGGTTACAACAAAGCACACGGTTCCAGTGTTTCAACTGTTTTGTTTTGGGCAGTGAGGGTTTCCTCTTTGCACATCTCCCATGAAGATCTGACCTGTTTGGTCTCTTTCTGATGGTAGATGCTGTATTTTGACATCAGCTGTGGCGAGAGTTACCTGTAGGTCCCATGATGACACTTTAGGATTGCTGGAGATTTTTTTTTTTTTTACTCATCATGTGGTCTGTTCTTGGTCTGAGCTTGCTAGGACGGCCTGACCTGACCATTTCACTTTTTTTAATTTTATTTTGTGGACAGGCTTTCTAATTGAGATCTTTTTAAACCCCTTCTCAGAGCTCTTTATGATTGCGTTATAATTTTGCAGGACTTGACTTGAGACTTGCTTGACTCATAACAGGGGCTCGATTTGACTCGAGTGGTAACTTACTTGAGACTTTAAACTTGGACAGAGGCTTGAACTTGCAGGTTAAGACTCGAGACTTGTGACTTGCATGTGTGTGCCTTACTCCAGCCGCTGGTAAATGTTGATCATATGTTTTTTAGTCTCTTCATTATTTCCCATTGGTATATCTATGTATTATTTACTGTTTCTGTTTCTCTTTACCCTGTAAATTAAACAACATCAGTTACTGTTGCCTTTGTTTGAAATGACTAACCTGCTGCTTTTGCAGGTAACAGACCACCTGCAATGGTCCCGAATAAGGCTCAGCACATGCAGTTAGATCTCAACCGTCTATCTCGGTACTTCAATGTGCCATTGCGCTATCCAGCAGACCCCTTCGTGGTCATGTTTGAGAAAGGTACTCTTCTTCCTCATTCCTCATAGCGCTAACTAAAATCATATTTTTTCATTGTGCTAATTTCAGTTTCTCATAAATCAACATGCTAATTAAAGGAATGGAGCTAAGAGGCTATTATAACGAAATGGATCCCCACTCCCACATTAGTATTGTGCTTTATAGGCAAGACTGTTTAGTTTACTAAGTAGTCCTAAAAATACAGGTGAATATGGGCACTTGCTCATTACCATCACATAAACATCTCATAAACAAACATGCGTGACTGAGCCATGAAGTGAATTCTGAATTAAAGTTAGTAAAGCATTATGCTGTTCATGAAATAATCGTTGCTATGTTGCTTGGAAACTTCATTCAGTTCAATTCAAGTTTATTTGTATAGAGCTTGTTTATAACTGCGGTTGTCACAAAGCAGTTTTACAAGAGTAAAGTAATAGTGGCAAAGTGAAATACTCCCATAGAGCTGGAGGAAGAAACTGTAGGAGGAACCAACACTTGCACAAAGGGGGGCCCTTTCCCCTCTGGTCAAAACTACCTACAAATTATTTATTTTAAAAAACGTCACTGTACCACCACATAAGACTGTTCTTCTGTTTAGGTGTACTTGTATGTAGGCATAATAAAATATAACAATATAATCATAGTAAAATGGGAAGTAAAGTGAAAGTAATGATGATGGTTAATGGTGGTATAAGTAGCAAATAGCTAGTGTCCATGTAAACAGTGTGGGCAGCTAATCTGACACAGGTATCAGGAGAACCCAATGGTCAGTCTTCTATCACTGTGTCATAAGCCTCCCATCACACTCTGAAAAAAATTAACAGCATGCTCATTCATGCCCTAAAATGTAATAGGGAGCCGTTTTGTTCTAAGCCTGTAAATTTCTTTTTTTTTTTCTTTTTTTTTTTTAAACTTAAATTAAATCTGTAATTTGAACATAAATAAAAGAAAAGTCACATTTTTCCTTTTTCTCTGTCTCTCAGGCACTCTCAATGCAATGCGTTTTCTGACAGCAGTGGCCGAGAAGTCAGGAGATATACACTTGGAAAAAGTGTCCAGAGAGCTTTGGAAACGCATCTGGAGTAATGACCAGGACATTACTGAGCCAGCTTCTTTCTCAGAGGTACATGAAGAGACCTGCTGTGTCACATCCTGCTACACTCCTCAGATCAGACCAGTACTACCATTCCTTCACACACCCATATAGCATGGGCCGGTTGACGCCAACTGTCAGAGGGCTTGGTAGCGAGCCATTCAGACACAGGTTTGATCCCATTCAGTGGCTACAGACACTGTGCTTTTGAGTAATCCCCATGTGTAGCAGAGGAGTGTCCCACAACAGGTACAGTAGAAAAAAAGCAGACTGTAACTGCAGTCCATATACACTAATTATCCACTTTATTAAAAACTCTAGCCCTGTAGCCCCACAAGTGTACAGTTAGACTGTTGCTCATTTGTTTATGCAGTTTGTGTAAGTCATCCTCTTGTCCTTCATTATTAGTCAGTTTTTGACCACAGAGCTGCTCTTGGGAGAGACTTTCTTTGGGTGGTGGTCAACTCTCAGCCTTGCAGCGACACTTGTGTTTAACATACACGCTTGATATACTCGTACCAGCCCCATACACACTTTAATGTCAGTGTCTGGTTCACTGCCATGTTATTAATAGTTTAAAATAATATCTGGCCAACAGTGGTCACATGATTAGAAAGTCAGATAATGACCAGGACTGAAATAGAGTATGAAGAGCCTGACAAACTTTGCCTGACAACAAATGGGTTACTATCTGTAATATAACACCTGTATAGTTGACATATAACATAGGCAGAGATTAGGTTTGGCCAGTATTATGGTAATGCTGTATACTGCAGTATTTAAAAATCTATCTCAGATTGAGGACGGAATTTCAAAATGACAAAATGTTCAATGTGTCAGATTTCTGTTCTGTGTTTAGTACATGGCTAAATAAGCTCATTCCCCATGTGCATTTAAAAGAGCCACAGGGTGGAGGCGCTGTGGGTGCTGACTGATTGGTGATATCACGTTCTGAAAACCAGTGGGTTAAAAAAACAAACAAACAAGCCTACCGTCGTTGCATGTTTAGTAAAGCTGAGTTCGACAGAAAGACAGAGTAAGGATAAACCACTCAATCTACTCAATGTGCCTGAAAACAGTCGCAAACACTCCCAAGACCATTCACTCACTTTATTCTTTAAACGTGTGTGATTTGAACCTGAGTTAGCTGGAACGCAGTCTGTGTTGTGGTGTTTAGCTTGCTAGGTAACTTATCTAAGCTGGATACCCAGCTACAAGTCCAAACACAGTAGTTTATCGGCAAAACTTGTCAGTAGCTCAGCAGTTAGTCAGCAGAGCAGCTGCTCTGAGCTTTGTGATACTTGGTGGAGCTGTAGCTAAGCAAAGGGTAGCTATCATCTTTTTCTTTCTCAAGATTGAAATGGATTTGCGGGTCCTGTATGACCCTGTCTGAAACAGCACAATTTGTCACAGGGCCATAGTGATTTTAATGTTTCATTATCTTTGAAATGATTCTCTGCTGTCGGCCACTTATTCATTTTAGCAGCAGCAGAGCCGAAACAGTAGCAACTGTTAAACCCAGCATTGTGGCAGCTGCGGTGTTGGACGTTTAAGCTGTTGTACACAGGGGAAGGGATGTCCGGCAAAGTGTGTCCCAATTCTGTTCTAAACCCTCTAATGCCTTGAAAGCTCACACCCCTTTTACCCACCCTTGGACAACTCCAGGAGGGACTTAGGGCGAGGACTTGGACAGGGCCTCTCTGCTAAACATCTCAGCACTTGGTGTAGGCAGATGCAAACTGGCCATTGGAAAGTTTGGGAAATTTCCCTGTGGGCCAGTCTTATGTCCCATGGGCCCATGTTTAAAACATGTCGAAATTACACATGTTAATTCTTTTTGTTTATTTACACTACCCCCTCATTTCAGGGTACCGTAATGTTTGGAACATTTGGCTTCATGTGTGTTTATGATTACTCAGCTGTGTTCAATTGCTTAATTAGTCCAGGCATAATATTCCTAGGCTTTGCTTCCAAGCTTTCAAACACCTTTGGAGCAAAAAAGAAAAAAAGCAATGTTCATTTGCTCCTTTTCCTCATTTAGGGGTTAGGGTTGGGGTATGGGGTGTCAGATATGCTCTGTATGTAAAATGAAGCTAAATTGAAATATCTGACACTGTGCATTTCTTTGTTTTGTTCTAAGGCAGGACTAAAGGCTGGTCTGTCAGCCAGTGAGGTGGAAGAACTTCTCAAAATGGCCAAATCCCAACTGATCAAGGACAAACTGAAGCAAACCACTAATGATGCGATGAATCACTTGGTTAACATCTTTTTCATTAACAACTTTTTCTATTTGAAGGTCTTTATCATTTTTCACTGCTACAGTGTGGTTTTAACCAGTGCATTTTTTTTACCACTGTTTTCCATGCAGGCCTTCGGCCTCCCTCTTACCGTGTGTCACATAGACGGAAAGGAAGAGGCCTTCTTTGGCTCTGACCGGTTTGAACTCATTGCTCACCTCATAGGTAAATGCACATTTGTTGTATTTGGTCATGTGCATACGCTGTGTGGTCAAAAGTTTGGGGACATCTCATTCCAAAAGTGTAGGCATTCAAACAGAATTGTTCTTTCATTTAATGATATAACAATTTCCAGCCTTCTTGAGAGACTTTCATCTATACTGAAAAAAATATGGGTGTGACTGAAGTAGCCAACCTCCCTAATTAAAAGAGGTGTCCACATACTTTTGCTTTTTGCTTTTATGTATTTGTCACACTAAAAGGGCTTTGTTGGGTCATATTTCAGGAGAAAAGTGGCTGGGACCTCAACCTGACAAACCCATGGCCAAAATGTGAAGCATCTTTGAAGCCACACACAGTGATGTCTTTTAAATAAAAGTCTTTTAAGGTATCGACATGCAAGCAGTCTCATTTACAAGCTGAGCAGGTTTTGATTATTGATTTACATACATCGTAAGCCTTAATTATGTCAGATGGCCTTGTTAGCACTGCAGATTAATTAAAATAATGAAATAAAGCAATAAACTGTTTACTCTGTTGACAGTGATTGAAGGCAAGCTGGGTGGATCTGTGCCATTCTGCTAGGCTTGGAAAGCTGGAATTTCCAGTTTGAGTTCGGGCAGAGTAGGGCATGTGGACGGAAGCAGCAGAGAAACAGACAGAATAGGAATTTGAGATATGCTAAAATGAGAAGAGCAGGGAAAAATGGAACCAGACAAAAGGTGGAGGGACCAGTTTTGCAGGACAGTAGAAGAGGCAGGGCACAAGGAGGGTCTTATCCTGGAACAGGAACGAGAAGATCAAAGATTACAGGGCTTGACAGCTGGTGGAAGAAATCTTGGAGGAGTGGAGGTCAGAGTGATAGTGAAACGTGCAAAGAGCTAGGGATCAGCACTAAAACTGTATCTGCGGAGAAGAAACTGACCAAAAAAAAGGTACTGGCGGGTTTACGGTCATAAAGACGAATGGAAATTGTTAATAATTCACCATGTCATGAGCTGCTTAAGTTGGCAAGTGGAGAGGGCGGGGCTAAATCACTAATGAAGGTGTGACCTAACCAAACAGCAAAGCTTAACGTGGGAAGGAGAGAGAGAGAGAGAGAGGGAGAAGAGGGTGTAGGGTGAGAGAAACCCTGTCAGACTGTAAGAGGGACTAAACTCAGAGCAAAATGCTGAATGGAGGAGGCTGACTGAAACTGGAGTAAGCTCCGGACAAACCGTGAGACTGGAAAGTGACTGCATACACACAAATGAGGCAGGTGAGGCTTCACTTCATGTACTAGGTGAGCAGGATATGTGTGTACACACTCAACAATCATGTTTTAAGAGCATACTTGTTTGCATCACATCGCAAAAACACAGCCCTTCCTTGTGTAATTATGTAACAGTCTGTATAATTACAACAGACCACGCGCTTCAAATTGTGTTGAATACTGAACAACACTGTATGTATATGTGTATAATAGGATGTCTATGATAATGCTAGTGTGTATAGCAGTAGTACTATAATAGTTATTTTAAATGTGTATAATAGGACACTGGTTGTGTGTAATAGGCCTATGTAAATTAGGAGAACACTGTATATATGTGTATAGTTGCGCTAATGTGTATGTGACCATTAAAGGGTCACTCTGGTCAAAATGATAAAACGAACCATCATCAGTGATAGACATCCTTACTTGCCTCCTACAGTAGTGCCACAGCAGGTTAGAGAGCAGGATTTTCCAGTAAAGACTGAAAAAATACCTTCTGATGGTATCTTAAAGGTGGGAGAACCATTTAAAAAAAATTACAAGGGGTTGCTGCTGATACAGAGAATACGATTATGTTTTACTAGCTGGCAAAAACAGAAGGATGCCAGATAGCTAACTTAAAATCCATTAAGTATAATTCTGTCCCCAAACTAAAGCACAGTTCTATTTTGCATGACGGGGTGACTGTGTGTATAGTTAGTGTGTATAGTAGCACGAATGTGTATAATAGTAATATAGTAGCCCCATTGTGAGCTAAAGGAAAACCACTTTTACCACTTTTTACTTTTACCACTTTTTAAAAAGCAGAGCAAGCAGAGTGTACTGTACAGAGTATTGCATCTCTGACCCTTAAAGAAAATTCCTAAAGGAAAAAAAGGAAAATGCTACACTTGAAGTCAACTGTTTGACAAAAGTTTTCAAATACCTACTTTTCCTAGTTTTTGCTAGTTTGCTAAAAAGTTAAAAAGTGAGATCTTTTAAACTGTACAACTGGAAGGACTGCTGACAAACGTCCTTGTGTTTATCTAGTCCTTGTGACCTCAGCACCTTGTGATGCCAGTACATTTCAGATGTTTAAACCTGGACCTTTGGAGCAAAAGATATTTATGATGTGCTTTTAACGATAGTTTGGAAAAGAAAAGCAAGAATCAGAAGGCATTCTGATGAACATTTTAGTAAATTGTTTTGTAATAGAAACACATTTGACATTTTTTTTCTAGAGAGAACGGAGGGCTACAGCAGGATCGTATAAGAATTTAAGAACTGTTCTAGGCTCTATTACACACTTGGTTACCTTACAAGCCAAGCTCATGTTACCTGAAGGTAGTTGTTGACTGGTAGTTGTTGTTTACATTGTGTCAAAACTTTTTGATGAATGGACCATGAGAAATGCTCCAAAATTACTTAGACTAAAATCTTACATTGTACATTGAAAAGGAACCGTGAAAGTCAAACCTACTGTCCCCCAGGCCCTGAGTCTGAGACAGCAAATGTTGCTGCACTTGAGAAATCAGGGTTGATGTTTGTTTTTACTTCTACGCTGTTGAACCAGTGTGTGAGGCGTCACTGCGTTTCTTGGATAAAGAAAAATGTAGACAGACGGGTTAAGCTGTCTTAGCACAACAAACGGGAAAAGACTACAAGTGTTCCGCGTGTGCTGGAAACAGCAATAAGGACGTGACTGCCCCATTTGGACAGTTTATGGTACTGTATTGTTACACATGCACACACCAGTAGTGTTCCTTTTTTAAAATTCAGACACACATGTAAGCAGTGCAGATTTGCAGCTGTGTTGTAATTGGAGTCCCTAAGCCAGGGTGTGTCTATTATTGCGAAGCTAAGTAAGCACGATCATATTGCACAGAGAGTTGCGATGGGTTTTTCTTTGTGTATCTGTACAGGTGAGCAGAAGGCACAAGGCAGAAGCACATTTGCCACATTTGCATCTTTGAATCTCGTCCTCTTACAGGCAATTTGAGGCGCGTGTTCTTGTGTCATTTTTCCTAGAAAGAACGGAGGGCTACAGCAGGATCGTATAAGAATTTAAGAACTTTTCTAGGCTCCATTACACACTTGGTTACCTTACAAGCCAAGCTCATGTTACCTGAAGCCTAGGTCTACAGGTCCAGTCAAAAGCATGGACTTTGGCCTTTATATTTATATTTTAGAGTTATAGTGAGGACATCAAAACGGTGAATAAAAAGTGTTAAACAAAACTCCTTAAACAACCTGAAGTGGTTCTTCTATGGCATCGCTCAAGGAACCCTCTGTACCACCATTACTTTTAAGAGTGTAGAAGCACATTTCTGGCATTTAAGCTTCAAGCTTTTAAGATCAAAATGTCTGAGATTAGGAAGAATGTTTATTGAGCTGCATCCAGAAGTTTTATCAGTATTGCTTGCTCATAATCCATCACGCTGGATTCAGTGCCTTTTTACCTGAACTCATTTGCATTGTTGCTGTTCAGCACGGATGAGGTGTTTGTGCTGGCTTTCACTCGGCTGCTGTATTTTTTCCTTTGTAAACTGATCCTGAAAGGGTGAGAGGGCAGACACAGCCTGGCTGCCACTTTGGTTTCGCCCAGCCAGCTATTATCTAGATTAGTGCTTTTGTGATGGAGATGTTTGAGCCCTGTAGTACAAGATTCATGGAATCATCAGCTGACGATCAAACTGATGCCAGCACTGAATGCAGAATTTGGAGATCCAGTTTGTCAGGCTCATCATGAACTCAAATTTTTAGTAGTTTTGTTTTATTATGGTTCTCTTTCTATATAAAGTTCTGTAAACTCTGTGTAGTTTGGTTGGTGTTTTAATATTAATTGGATTTTTTTTGTGTGTGTGTTATATGTTTTAGTAGTTTTATAGTTGTTTAGGCTACTGCAACACCTTGTCATTGGCCTTCCTAACATATTCAGTTTAGGGCCCTCATGCTATTGTACAAATCTCTACACAGTCTGGCACCAGTCAATTTATCTCACTCGTACTGTCCTGCACATTTCAAGCACCTAAACTTAAACCTTTGGGTCACTTAGGTCTCCTGTAGTAGTGGTATTCTGTCTGTACCTACATTTTAGATTAGTTACTACTGATGGCCGATCATTCAGCGTTATGGCACTCGAGTTATAAACTCATGGTCAACCTTAGGTATTAAAATAGAAACACTCATTTCTAATCATTCTGTTCTAGTGTTCCCATGGTCCATTTGTTACTCTGTGTTTATCTTCTTTGTAATTGCCTTTCCAGTACAGCGTGATGACCTCTGACCAGCAGTAGCCACATGAACTGACTTTGCATATGTTGAAACCTTTTTTTATTACTGTTATTACTAACTATTATTTACTCATGTAAACATGAAAAACAGATGTCAGTCCTGTGGAGAATGTATAGCAGAGTCTGTTTATTGACACAAATCAGAACTTTAGAATCATAACTAACAGCTGGGTCAGGGAACGTGCAGGAAGTGTCATCATATCTAGAATCTAAGGACAGAAAAAGCAGTAAGACTCAATCACCACAAAACTACTAGGATTTCAGTACAGATTGCCAGGAAACTAGAAATGACAACTAGAAATCACAAAGTTAAAAGGGACCAAGACTAGGAACTGCAGGTAAACAACATATGAGACTTGTCATCCAAACTGTATTGAGGTATACAATTAAATAAGATGATGTTCTTCCAGACTTTCAGTGCAACTAGGAGCAAGTTTCAATACACTTGTAATTTTCCATCAACATGAAATGACTTTCACCCACTAGAAATTTTTCTATTTTTGATGATGCACCAGCATGAACGAGAGGGTGAAGAAAAGATCATATTAACCAATAATATACAGGTTTCACCTTCCCTTCACACCATGCCCGCCTATCATTGAGCAAACCAAAATTATTAGGACACCTGCTTATTCATAGTTTCTTATGTATTAAAAAAAGTGTTTTTGTTGGAGTGACTGTCTCTGTTGTCCAGGGAAGGCTTTTTACTAGATCTACTAGAGCATTGCTGTGAGAATTTGATTGCATCAGTAACAAAAGCATTGAGGAGATCAGGATGTGGGTTGATCACCACCCCACCTCATCCCAAAAATATGTGATGGAGCGCAATCATCATTCAGAGTTCCACTGCTCCATAGCTCAATGCTTGGGGGTGGGGGGCTTCATACTCCCAAGCATGAGTCCTATTCTATTGGCAGTATTTCTCTCCAGTGACTAGACAAGCTATGTGTGTGTGTACATTTCTAAATGGTGTATGTAGGACAGGACAATATGGGGCAGACAGGTAAATGTATGAGAATATGAGCCATTAAGGAGTTCAGTCCTGAATTAATAACTATGCACCAGCAGAAGCATAGATTAGACATTCAATTATGGAGGATAAGGACTGCGTGATTAGATTGATTATAGGAGGAAACTAGGGCCGAAAGGTCCCGAACAGAGTCCCATGACTGGGATTTGTGACACCACAAAAGTGCCCTGTCCCCTTTAAGTCAGAGCTAAGCAAACATAAAGGATATGTGATAGCACTTTAATGCCCAGCACGGTGCCGTGCATTATTATATCATATCAGCAATTTAATCCACTCCACCCTGCTAGATCAGATCAGAAATCAAACAGTGTAACACCACCGGACCTCACAAAAACCACAACACTTCACTGCTGTAAACCAGATGTAATTTGATCAGTAATTTGACTGTAATTTGTCTGACAACTGTATATGTGACTGTATGGAAAAGAGGTTTAGTGTAGTGGTTAATTCCAACATGAAGACAGTACTGCCTGAACTGTTTATGCAAAACAAACAAACAAACAAACTAAAAAACATTTTCTGTGTTTATACATGAAAGTGTCTCTGGAATAAATAGTAACCCTCCTCTTGTAGTCCTTCCTTAAGAAATGAACAGAACAGGTGAATCCAAAACCAGTTAGTAAATACTGAGGAGATGAGAGTCATATCTAATGTTCATCTTTCCAAAAGCAACAAACCCTAAAATTGTTCATACAGTTCTTTTATTCCCCGGTTTACTGCATATTGTCAGTTACAGGTTAACTGGATATTGGGACACCTGTTTATTCATTGTTTCTTCTGAAATTAAATATTAAAATAAAATAAATTTGTTGATGTAGCTGTCCTTCCTATTCAGGGAAGGGGTTCTACAAGATTGTTATTTGCTTTGTGTCAAAATCTCATGATGAAAGGACCTATAAAATACAAAAAAAAAAAATTGCATGAATATGAGTAATGTTCTGGCTTTGGAATACACTGACCTTAGCATTGTGGGATTTTCCAAAGCACTGACAGCCAGATTGCCCATCTGAGCGAGGCCTGCTGATCTGCTTTATGTTTTAGTTTTCGTAGCTCAAAACTGAATCACAGAACCCAGCTAAAGTAACGCAGAACATCCTGAAACAAGCATTCCGTCATCGTAAATGCAGAAAGGCCAAAAGTTCAGAATGGTTGTGCATCAGCACTATGGATCATAACTTCTTCCAGATAAAACCATTAGCAGTTGCTGAGTAAAAGGTTTGTATAACCTTTACCTTACTTGGTAATCATTTAGTTTAGCATATTTAGTGTCTTGGAGTCCCTCAGGGTTCTATTTCAGACAGGATATAGAACGGCTTAAAATGATTACCGTAGTGGAGTTATGAGAGTGAAGAACAGAATTGTGAGTCTACATCCAGGGTCAAGAGGGTTAACGCTGAAAGAAGGGCTTGACGGTTTCCTGAGGTCTGCGGTTTCATTAAAAACACTTCCAATGATCTTAAATCTTAAATAGGAGTTTTTACAAAGTGGAGTAAAACTCCTTAAGAACTATTAAATAAATGATGAAGATGATGGAAACAGCATGGCTTTAAAATGAGCCACTAAAAGGTAAACAGAATACGTGCTGAGGTCTGTTTGACTGTCTCGTTCAGACCTCTTCTTTGATAAAGCGATAACATTCAGGGTGTATGCACAAATGCAAACAGGAGGCAAATCCTGTTTTTCCACATCACCAGTCTTAAAAACTGCCTAGCTTGTATGCCTTACCACTCCATTTATCACACCACTTAAATGCATGACGTTCCCTCTGCAGGATGGCATCCACAACAGCAAGTCAGTATTCAGCGTGTAAGACGGGAGACACACTCTGCGGTGAGCAAACCACATCACTGTACACCTTCATGCCTTTCTCCTTCTCTGTGGTTTTACCTGAAATATAGAGGATATGTATATATGTAATCATTACATTAGTACATGTAAACCAAATATGAGGCATGGACTCTCCAAGACCTCTGGAGGTGTCCTGTGATATCTCGTACCAAGACGTTAGCAGCAGATCCTTTAAGTCCTTTAAGATTGCTTCAATGAGCATAGGGAGCCAATTACCCTGTTGTCGGTTCACTGGTTGTCCTTTCCTTGACCGCTTTTGGTAGGCACTCACCATTGCACACTGCAAACACCCAAAAAGACCTGCCTAATGTTTTGGAGATAGTATAATTCAGTTCTTGTCAAAGTGGCTCCGATTCTTTCGCATTTGTCTGGCTTTTATCACATCAGCATCAAAAACTGACTGTTCACTTGCAGCCTAATACATCCACCCCTTGACAGATCCCACTGTGGATGAAGATAATGTTTTTCACTTCACCTAATGTACTAATGTTATGGCTGATCGGTGTATAATGTAAATGTTCCTAGTACTGAGGTGTACAGTTCTAAAGGTCAAAATACTGAAGCCATGTACAGTTATAAAGCTGTAAATATTCAAGCTATGTATTCTAATAAATCTAGTCGGAAATATCAGCACCAAAAAGAAGGTGGTTGTACAGTATGTAGACCAAGTATGTGGAAAGTGCTGAAACAAAAAGGAGCTGTCCTGTCCTGAAGTATTCACTGCTGTGTTTTGTTCCCGCAGAGATCCGTGTGTATGAGCAGGAGGTGATTGTGGTCCCTGTGCTGATGTTGATGGGTTTTGGGGTCACTTTGGCCATTCTGCTGCTGCTCCATTTCTGTCCTGAGAAAGCGAGATGCCTGCTGCCCACAGACAGTCTCGGCTCCACCCGCCCGCCGCCCAAAAGCAGGAGAATCCTAAACGGCATAGATGGTAAGACAGTTTCTGTCTTCTTAAAGGTTCAAAATACTATTCAGTATTCACTTGTGCTCAGGAGCATGATGTCTCTTCTGCAGCTCCTCAGGGTCTGAATGCTCTGGAGGGAGAAAGTATAGCACTGGACTCTGCTCCCAGTTACTTCACCTTCGGCAGTGCACCCCCTGCCCGTTACTCCTACAGACCTGAACGCTCACTCGGTGTCGATAATCTGGCCTTCAGTGCTGAGGGGGGCACCTTTGGCACTGCAGGCTCTGCTCTGGCAAATCCCAGGGAGCTCCCACGCCAGCGGCTGCCTGAAAAGTTCAACAAAGTGACCGCTCTCCTGTCCTCATACTCACTGAAGTCTGACAGCTCAGTGTCTCTGTACAGAGCCCGCATGGAAAACAGGAACGTCGTCCTGAGAGTGCTCAACGGTAAGAGTGCTCATCTATTAGTCAAAGACTAGGCTTAATCTCTATCTAGCAAACTGGTCTTACATGGCCAAATGATTGTGGACATCTTTTCAAATGAATGTGTTAAGTTACTTTAAGTTGCACCTATTGCTGACATAGATGTGCAAATGCACACGCACAGCCTGCCTAGTCCCTTTAGAAAAGTATTGCCAATAGAATTGGACTCTCTGGAGCAGATAAACATGAACCTATTGGGACCATGCCTAATGCCAGGCATTGGCTAGAAAAAAAGACCCCCAGCATTGAGCTGTGGAGCAGTGGAACTGTGTTTTCTAGAATGATAGTGGTTCTCTATCCAGTACATTTAGGATAAGTCGGGGATGAGGTGGGGTAATGATCAGCCAACATCTTGACCTCACTGGCACGCTTGTTGAGACAGTAGAGACAGTTACTCCAACAAAAGCAGAAGAAACTCTTGATTACCTTTGATTTCAGAAGAAACAACTAGTAAGAAGATGTCCCAATACTTTTTTTATATGCTTTGTACAGTAGTTGTAGTTTGTAGTAGAGTACTATGGTCTCCATATTGACTTTATTTAGTAGTGTCTAAACTGATAGATATCTTTGAATTTGAATTTTTATTCTTGGGTAAATAGCGAAGCATTTTTGTAAGTTGCTCTGGATAAGAGCGCCTGCTAAATGCCCTAAATGTGAATGTAGTTGTTTAAATGTTGCTCCCACCTTTGGATACATCAGAAAGGAGTCATCCTCCTTTTTTTGATTATGTGCTCTAGATTTTCTATCCTGAATTGAAATTCTAATCCAATTCTGAGGAAACTGAGCCATAAATAGCATATATTGTCTGTTTACGTTTATTTTGTTCCTTCCTTTCTCTCAGATTCAGCAAGTGCCAGTGAGTGTCAGTCTTTCCTAGGATTCGCTTCCTTCTTGTCTCAGCTGGGGCCACACCCCTTTCTGCCTGAGCTCATTGGCGTAGTCTCCTTACGTGCTCCTCTCATCACAGTCATAGAGGAGATGGAGAACCAGGACCTGCTCAGCTTCCTATGGAAATGCAGGCAGGTATGGTAAAATGACAAAGGAAGAACAGATTCACACTCAGCTCGAACAGTGAGGCCTGTTCTAGCTATCAGTACTCCAGTCTGCTTTTTTTCAACAGGAAAACGCAGGACCAGATGCTTGTGAGATGACAGAAAAGCGCATCTTTACCATGGCATCCCAGGTGGCCTCTGCTCTGGTGAGAGATTCTCTACTTCCCTTCCCTTCCAATTCCAATGACGGCTCAACCTCTTCCTCTCTCCTGATACCCTACTCTTTTTCCTTTCCTTCAATTCCACTGATGCCACCTTCTCTTCCCTTCTACTGATTGCTCAGTTTTTGTCCCGTCTCTTCCATTCCAAGTTTAAGTTTCTTCCCTTCCATTCTACTGATGGCTCAGTCTCTTCCCTTCCCTTCCATCCCACTGATTGCACCAATTTCTGTCTTCTCTTGTTCCCTGAACAGGAATATCTCCACTCCAAAGATCTCATCCATGGCAACATTAAGGCTCATAGTGTGCTAATCAGCCGCTTGTTGACGGCCAAGCTGTGGGGGCTGAATGGCGTCTATGACAGAAAAACTCAGGGTACCAATTACACAGAGGATCCCGGCAGGAGAAAATGGCAGGCACCTGAGATACTGGCCAAGAGGCCAGCCAGCCAGAAGAGTGACGTGTATGTCCTTTTACCTCATCTCTGTGACAGAAAAGAATAAGGAGACTATGAGGCACTGCACTATACTGTACTGTACCATACAAGTCAGTGGTCTGTCTGTTATAGTGATACATTTTTGACCTCACAACAGTTAAATTAGTTCTAATTTTACCAGCAGTTGCGTAACTAAGATTTTTTGGGATGATGAGAATTATTTCTTTAAAAACACAAAGAAGCCATAAACAATTGGAAAAATACTTAAAATGTTCTATTAGTCGTCATTATAATAAGGAGAAATTTACACACCATTCAGGAATGTATACAAATAATATAGTCTTCCTATTCTTATTTGTATTTCTGTCAACCTGGATTGTTTCAGTAAAACTAAATATCTCAGTTTTCCTGAAAAAAGCTATGTCTACAGTGACATTATGATAAATATCCAATAACATGTGGGGCCAAAGATTCTTGGGTTTTTGATAAGTTATAACATTCCAAATTCAATGCAGTTCTATCACAAGGTACCTGTGCAGTTTACACCCTTATAGTTTAGTAAAGAATCTCTGGGTTTTTCATTTGATTTCTCCTCTTTTCGTCCAGGTGGTCTTTTGGCCTGCTGTTGTACGAGATGGTGACTCTTGGTACGTGTCATCTTGTATTAAATTATGTGAATAATAGTAGTACAAAAGCAAATACAAGCTGGCCTACAGATTCCCTCTTTTCATCTTCCCATATCTCCTGTCTTACCTGGTGGTTTTGTGCAGGTGATGCTCCGTTTGCTGAGATCCCTGTGCAGGAACTACTTCAGTATCACCAGCGAGGAAAGACCCTGAAGAAACCAAACAACTGCTCGAATGTTCTGTAAATATCCATCATCCTCCATATAGTGTACATCCTAAATAAATATTCAGGTGCATAATAATAGCTCATTTTTTTGTTGTAAAATCTCTACACCTTACTCTTTCTCTGTCTATATTTCCAGACATTCCATCATCAAAGCTTGCTCTCATTGGAAGGAACAAGACCGCACCCCTTTGGCTGAGATCAGCCGCAAGCTCCAGTCAGCAGAGAAGAGTGCCAATGACAAGAATGTTCTCCGGGTGCCTGAGCCAATCAACATTGAGCGCTACCTGCAGGACGTGGGATATGGAGAGTCCAACAGCTACACTGTTTTCTGAGGCCAGAAACAAGGAAATACTACCATAACAATAACTGGTAGTTAAATGTCGGCCATCACAGACTGACACCTTTGTCCTATACCCACCCTCTCAAGACCAGAGATGGCCACTTGGTTTGGGGAAATCACACTGTATTATATTAACTGGATGGGGTGACCGGAACTAGTAGTCGTGATGTTTTGAGAGCAAGAGACTGTCATTCTAACTGATTCATAAATGAATCTTGTTTACAGCCTAACAGTTTATTAAGGAGAGATAATATATTCTGGAATCACTTTCATATATATTTTTTATGATTCGTTCTTTTTATTCTGAGGGATGGTTTGTTATTGTACATAAAAGAATAAGACCTGTTTACCAAGATAATGTGACTAAAGAGAGGTTTTATTACCTTGCTAGTAGATCTGCCCCATGCCATTAGACATCAACACTCATCTAAATGGGTCATGTTGCATTTTTACCCCAGTGCCATAAATGTGAGCGTATTTTTCTTGTTGAGGAGAAAAATAAAACTATATATCATTACTAATTAAATATCCCTCATCTGTTTATAAGGTCATCGAAACATTAAGATTGCAGTCTTCATCAGAATTTTATGAAAGAGCCTAATCTTGTTTGGTGAAATAAAGATTTAACGGCATTACCAAAAAACAAAAGAACTGCAGAGAAACTTAAGACGTATCTATTACTATTGTTTTCGTTAGGTGCCATTCTTTTGGTCTAAACAAAAATGGTAAAGCTGAACCGAGAGGTGTGAGGAGCAGAGAAGCAGAATGTTGAATGGCGATAAAATTATACTGTTATAAATCACTGTTAACACTAAAAAATATCTTGAAGTAAAAATCACTCGGAATTGCACCTAAACACATGAAACTGAGCTAAATAAGAGGAAAAACATTAAGATATTTCTGAATTATTTAATCTAAAAGCATGTTTAGAATAGACAGTACTAATACTAACTCATCCATCATATACTACATGATATGTTAAGTCAGGTTTTACACAGGGCTATATCTTTATATATTTACTGCTCAACACATTTGTTTTAATGTAATTTAACTCTAAGGCCTGTTTACACCTGGCATTAACATCCGTTTCGGATTGCCACCTGTTCGGATTTCACTTGTCCGCATGAAAGGCCAGATGTAAACACCCCCAAGACGCATTGTGATCAGATTATGTTCAGAACACTCAATCCACATTTGGATATTGTCTACATTTAACAGAAGTGTAAACAATTCTTGCTCTCCCAATCTTCCTTTGTGTGTATGCGGTGTGTGTGTGTATTACTGCCATTTGCTTGCAGTATTAGAGTTTTTGTTTCCTTGTGGTTTAAATAGTCCACTGCAGTTTGCGATAAAGACGTTACGGGAACACAAGAACCATATATTGTTCTACATGAAACAGAAATGATGTAAGTGTTTAGTTTTCTGTGGGAAAGTAAAAATCAAAGCGCATCTGGTCACACTGGGGATGCATTTTAGTGACAAATGAAAAACAAAATGTGCTTAAAGTAGATTTAGATACTGACCAGATCCACAAATGCATGTGATGCCTGGTCTAAACAGACTCTAAAATACAGTACACTGTAAAAAGTTCCTGCTGATGTGCGGTTTTAGACAACTCTTTCCCAACTCTTTAGTTTCTCGCGAAAGGGGATCATGTGTCCGAAGCCAACAAGAGGGAATAAAGAAACAAAACAAATCGCAGAGATCATTGTTATAGCACCTGTTTTATTGGTATTTCTGGATACAAAGAAACTAGGCCACTATATCAGCTTTGGCCAGTTCAGGACGCCACCAGAGCACCTCCAGGTGTTCCCTCTCTGTCGCTCTCATACCTGAATCCAGGTGCTGCAAAGCTCAGAGGTCAAACTACGGATACTTACCTACGTAAAGTTTAAACTGAATGCCCCCCATAAAATAAAAAAAAAAAAAAAAAAAAAAGAATGATTCTTATTTCTCAGTACAAATGGAAAAAAGCTCCTAACATCAGCTACTGTAGAAAAAAAAATAGCTTTTGTGTTTTAAAAACTATGATTGGATATCTGACACCAGTCATCCTCTAACTGTCTGCAGTACAAAAAGCTACTCCTTAATACTGACTAGTGAGATGAAATGTGGAGCGTCTCTTTTTCACCGTCTTCTCTCACAGCGGCTGCATTTCCACAGATCTCTGCTGAACAGCATTCAAAGACAAAATATCCTGGATACTACAAACAAAACCAGTATATTGATCCATAGTAACAGTCTGGTATTACTTAAAGCAACAGAAACTTTACCCTCCTCACCCCAAATGTAGTTATTCAATCAGCCAAAAGTTTTACTTGGGCTACGTAGGCTGATGTAACTAACATGTAATAGAAGCTTATACCCCACTGGTTAGCGTCACCACACACTCACCTCAAAAAGCACTTACTAGCAGATCTCAAGCAGACTTGTGCGGACACTGTACAACATACGGTTATCTATACAAATGGACAGAGGCGTGTTTCACAGCTAAAAACAGTAATAGCAGCTATGTTATACAGAGTCAGATTACTTAACAACTTAGTGATGGAGTGTGATGATTTAGGATTGGATGAACACGAACTGCTGGGCTTCCATTACAGCTTCTATTTCTTAGCTACATTAGCCTCGTAGCTTTGGTGCAAAACTAAAAGAAGGGAACTTTGGGATAGAAAAAATGTGGGTAAATTGGATTTGTAAGTCTGTGTAGATTATTTGTAAATGCAGCGAGTAACACTGGAAAGTATAGCCACTGTTGAAAAAGACCACCCACACCCATAAAACTACACAAAGCACTACCGTACAGAGTAAGGCAACTTAGTCAGGGTCAGACTCTACTGGTCATCTGCACTATAGGATAAAACTAACTACCTTCAGTCATCGCATCAACAATCACACGCTGATTACATTTCAGTATCATAAGTAACAAACACAAGCAGCCACACTCATCTTCTGAGGCTTTTTACATCATACACTCATTCATCATCGCTTCAACTTGCACAACAAATATATATATATATATAAAATAAAATAAAAAAAATCAGCACATTCAACGTTCAGGAAAGTCACCCTATAAAATCTTACCCTATTCCTCTCTCTCTCTCTCTCTCTGTAAAATCTCTGTCAAAGGTCCAAACCCAGTTCGCCCAACCCTGATCCCTTCCTTCATATCTTACCAAACACAAGCCGCCCTCTTCAAATTAAAGGTAACCAATAAGGTTCTTTGGAGTGATGCCACAGAAGAAACACTTTTACATAATGTAAAGGTCCTATGTCAAGTCCATGGTGTACACCTAATGCCAAGAGCCAGTTAGAAACCTTTATTTTTAAGAGTGTACCACTGGTATAATCAATGGGCTAAACTTCTGTTACACCATTAACCTGTAGGTGGAGGTCAGCCGACACCAGAGTTAGGACCACGTATGACTGAAGAGGTGAGTTTCTCACACAGCCGCAAAACTCTTGCATGTCTTCACAAGTCTCTTCTTTCAGTTTCTCATGCTAATGGAGGTCACTCTTTCCACTGGTCTGTCTGTAAGGTTACTGATGAAGGCTAAATTAGTTCTCCATGCTCTCACTACAGACACTACAGCTCGCTCTCCTCATCCTACATCATACCTGTTATGCTGGTAAAGGAAAGGAAGAATAAAAAAAATAAAGAAAAAAAAGTTGGATATGCCCCTCCCTCCCTGCTCCCTCTCGTGTCCTTCAGTCTCTCAAGTTGTTGATGGAAGCGCAGATCTTGAGGGCAGGACCCAGTTTGATGTTCATGGTGGTCATGAGATGCTCCTCTTTGAGCAAAAGCAGCGCCTGTCCGTCGATCTCCTGAGACAGGAACTGACCCGCCAGGTCCTCACAGCCTGGAAATGCACATCAGGGAGGTGAGGTGAATGAGTTTAGAATTGTTGAGATGGAAGGTGTACACTGTTGGTTTTGCAAAAAAATCGAAGTTCTGCTTAGACTAAATGTAGTTCATCAAACAAGACATGTTTGGTGTGATGAGTGTGCATCTTTAGCTTAGCCCTGGAGGAAAATATAGCTAACAGCATGGCTGACATAATGCTAGTAATGAATTTTTAATTAACTTTATTTGGTCAGGAACCATGCACTACTGACATTAATCTCCAAAGAGAAAAAGCAGCTTTGCAACAAAGTATCAAAAAAGCTACTTTCCATTTGCATAGCCCAGATTATGAGCAATAAACTATATGAACAAAAGTACTGAGACACCTCAATCACTGAATTTAGGAGAATTCATTCAGTCCTATTGCTACATGTTCATCAAGCACCTATCCATGCAGTCTGCCTTTACGAACATTAGTGAAAGAATGGGTCGCTCTAAAGAGCTCACTGAATGCTAGTGTGGTTCTGTAAAAGGATGCCAATGTTGCATCAAGTCAGCATATGAAAGGTCTTCCCTCCTAGATATTCCACCTTTAACACAGTTATGAAGTTAGACAGTTACAGTTAAAGCAGCTGGTGGGTTTCAACATCCAACATGGTATTAACCCACCTACTTTACAGTAAAAGGCTTTTTGTCTGAGATAGTACACTACCATAGTACACTACCACATGCTACCAAATGTAGTCAATATCACAGTGCAGCATCTGCTGCTAGTTCCTAGCCAATATGAACATCGTACAAGCCTCAGTTTGAGGACATTTATAATGTAACTTGATGCCATTAATACAGAGAAAAACCAAAGAAGCAAACACAACTTGCCTTGGCCAACTAAATTTCAGTTATGCAAAAAAGTTTACACTATTTTGCATTGATATACAATAAACGAGAACATGGCTACTGAACACTGCACATCTTACAGAATAGAGTTAAGAAGTACAAGAGTACCCATCAATCATTACTCCCAGGTACAGTACAATCTGAAAGAGGATTATCAGGCAGCAAAGAGGTGGGACAGCTGATAAAAATGTAAAAAGGTACAGTTGTGACAGTGCTAAATCATGGTAATGCAATACCCACTATGGTCCAGGCTGTTTATGTCACTTTCATACAGACATGTCAACCTGATCCCATTCAGATACTAAAGTCATTGTACGTATTAGAGCTGCATTTTATTACAGACTAAGCAGTACCCTTGTATGTTCTGAACTCAAGCTTGCCCAGCTATCATGTTTACGCCGCAAGTTTAAGATAAATGACTGCCATTTCCAGGTGAAACCTGGCATATCGCCCAGATAAATACTACAGCTATAAACAAATGCCATCTCTGACGTTGCTTCATGTTAAAGTACACAGAAAAATGCACTAGTCCAGAGCATACAACCTTCTTCCTGTATTTACTTTCTTGCTCCCACCCCAGACAGGTCTGACCAATAAGAGGAGAGAACGATCTCATGTGGTTTGTTGTGATGAATTTGGTGTGCTTGATGTTGAACTTGTTTTTTTTCCCTTGTTTGAAAACAAATCAAACAGATGGCAAAACACTCCAAGTTATTAGCTATTAACAACATTTTTTCTATGGTAAGACACCGTTACATCCAACAGGGCATTTCTACAGCCATGTGCGAGGTCAGACATGACATGCATGACAGTCCGGAACCGTTCACTTGTTTGATGAGGATTGATGTGCTGAATGTAAAACTTACCTTGCAGAGAGGAAATGAACCGGCACACTTCCTCTACGCTCCAGTGGGCAGGGCTAGCAGACAGAAACTGGTCCCCGTCTAAAGGGAGGCTGCCTTGAGTAGTGTCGTCCAACTGAGGGCCGCAGTGGGCGGGGCGAGGGCATGAGAAGGAAGAGCTTGGGGACAGGGAGAGAGAGTCTTCCTCCTCTTCCTCTCCCTCACAGCTGGAGATGTCCTCCGATCGACTGGACTCCGAACGGCACTGAACAAAAAAAATAAAAAGGAGCGTTATTATTTTATAAAGCAAGCATCTTTTAAAAAGGTAAACATATGTGTAATTAACTGTTGAGCTACATTTGTAAATAGCCCCTAAACCGCAGGCCAACACTTAAATTTATCAATCAGTAAATACTATGAATTATTATTCTTATGCTCCACTGACTGTAATAGGGAGAATGGCGTCTCGGTCATTGCCACCCCAGGCCAGAATGCAGCTACTGCACTACTACTGTACAACATTTTGTGGAGCTGCACAATACATCCCCTCTAAGCTTGTGCACTATTACCGAACCCCTTGCTCCCCTCTGTTGTTCAGGACTCACCTTCACTGACAGGTGCCTGCTCGCTATTTTAGCGCAGGCAATCTCAGAGCTACTCCTGCGAGGACCTCTGCGTCTGGCAATCCCGTCCTGAACCACGGCGGCCGCTTGCTGCTGCTCTCCGACGCTGCGGACCCGACTGGTGCGAAAGTGATGACTGCAGCTCACATTGTACCTGAAATGGTGGTTTACAGAACAGTCAAACATAGTACACTTACTAACACAATGATATACAGAATGATGGGCACAGGTGAAGTCACAGTGGTTAAGACATGTAGAGTTATTACTGTTATTTTGCTGCACTATTGTTGTGTAAATGTAATTATCTGATGACATAATTACGGGAAAAAATCTATTTACATACTGGGTGTCATGTAACACGACCAGCCGCAGCTTATTTAAGCTTTAATACGACTCAGTACCTCTTAGCGCAAGTTTTGGAACAGAAGCGCTTGGACCCTCTGAACTGGCTGGCAGGAGCGAAGCTTTCACAGAATTCACACTTCAGCACTGTGAATGGAGACGAATGAACACGACAGCTACAGCTCACTTTCACAGACAGGAATATGAATATCCACAAACAATTCCAACAAGCGGCAAGCGCACACTTACCCGAGGGGGCACTGTTTTCAGACTGCATGGCGAGAGGCATAGCAACAGGAACGCCCTCTGCCCGTTCCTTTACAGGACCCGTCACCTGTTTGTCAAAATAGACACATTTCAAACCTTGACCAAGCTCACATTTCATTGAAACGTACTGTGATATTTATAAACATCACATATACACAGTCTAGCATTCAGAGCAATGCGTGTAAAGAGTAAATTCCACCCTTAATATCAGCGGGCCTGCTGCTTGTTTTGATTAAAGCATTCTAGGGGGGTGGTAACAAGTGTGTGGAGACTGGGCTTAGTGAGGCGCAGGCGTGGTAAAAAGCAGCCAATCAGAAACTTTTGTGCTTCAGATGTCACTGGGACAACCAGTAGGAGCAAAAACATTCAGATACAGATACATTGTAATTTATTAGCATAAATTGGTTGTTGTTGGGCAAATCACTCGTTTTACCCAAATCACCCAACAGGAATTAGGTGTGCAACGACTAACTGACTTAATCAACTAAAACTGACAACCAAATTAGTTGGCAACTAATTTAATAATCGATTAGTTGGTGACCTCATCAGACGTGTTTTCGCTTGAACTAAAAATGGTTAAAAACACAAATGAACAGTAGATTCAAATGCCAAGATTTAAACATAACTTGGCTTTACTATTGAGAGAGAGAGAGAGAGTGTCAATCACTGAGCAGGAAAAACATTTAAACATTGACTTAATGAATAAGTTATTCATCGTTATTGTCTTCACAGTTTGTTAGCAAATGCAAAAAAAGTTATTTAAGTTATTTGTTTCAATAATCAGTAGATTAGTCATTTGTTGCAGCAATACACAGAATATGTATGTGAAAAATATTTTGAGTTTACTTTTGCTTTTACAGAGCAAATTGGCATTATATTCATAGATTTATAACCATTTTGATGCCCCCCTGACTTGTAATAGGGAGAATGGCATCTCCACAACTTTGGTGGATGAGACCTCTCACAAGAACTGCGTAACGCTGCCTAATCAAACTCCTGTAATGTTACTCTACAGCGACAGTTCTTTCACTCCCCTGTCCTGTAAAAGTGAACTACACATCCCAACTGCAGGAAGAGCCAAGCAACAAAAAAAATTAAAACATAATACTGCTTTAAATTAACATTACTTGTGGCATGGAGTAACTACATTTTGTGTCTAGTGTAGGCCAACTACCCAAATTAATGTGAACCTTATTACTAGAAATGCCCCCAACGGAGAGTGAAGACTAGCACATGTGAAGCCAGACACCACCTCCTTTCAAACTGCTGCTAATGCAGCATTGCTCTTTTACAGCAGCTCACAATCGCCCGTGCTGACCAACATCACACTAATTACGTGGCGAGGAAGTATCATCATCCCACCCCTGAGAGAGTGAAGTTAATTGCACCCTCTCTGACTCTGGCTGCTGACGGCAAGCAGTATGACCCGATCGTCGGCTCACAGTGGCAGTGCCTTAGTCTACTAATGCACATTTTTAAAGGCAGAAGATGAGAGACTCACAGGGAATGGTTCTGCTCCTTCCTGGATGACAAAGCCTTCAATGAGGTGAGTGAGCACTTGTGGTTTAACCACGGCTTGCGGAAGAGGGGCTCGATCACCCTGAACCCCACCTCGAGGCAGAGGCAGAGGTAGGGATAGAGTTGGCGGAGTGGAGAATGCTACCTCTGGAGCTAGGAGCAAGGGAGAACAAGCGAGAGAGAATATTAAAGCGGATGGTGCTATATGGTCATCCTATCTGCCATAACCACACATTACCACACTCACCAGTGTCCAACGAAGGAGCTGGTGAGAGGGGAGGGGCAGTGTCAGTTATTGACGGACAGCAGTGGGCAGAAGCCTCTGCCGACATCTCATTGGTTACATCAGATTCCGATTTCCTTTTCAAGGATCCAATCACAGGCTTTGTCTAAGACATAAGAATGAAAACAGAACAGAGAGCCAGCTTAGCATTTTCTCCCACTTCACACAAGAGCACAGTCTCAGAATCTTAACATATCCCCTTATAATACTAACCTGGGCTGTACTGGATTGCTCAAAAACAGAGTCTTCAGCTGTGCTAGCTGCGCCACTGTTGTTCTGCCCATCAGTGGAGTGACCGACGGAAGAGGAACCACTCTGATTCAACGTCGCATTCTGATTGGTTTGCATTGGACATACAGGGAGGGCACTTTGGGCTGATTTAAGGCACACCCCTGCTCCGCCTGTTTCCATGGCTGCCACCACGGTAACCACATTGCTAGCGGAGCTGTTAATGGGGACAGCACCCGTTGCTGCGCCATCCTGATGGGAGCAGCAGTTGCGGGCCTGGGCCACGGCTAAAGGCTGCGAATTTCCCAGCGTGCCCTGTCTGGCTCCCACCAGCTGGACCGGCACATGAGGTGGGTGGTGCGCAGTTTGCCCGCTGCTGGGCGGCGCTGGTAGGATGGGGGGAGGGTGTCGTGGGGGTATCTGTGTAGGAAGCCGATGACTTTGGGCAGTTTTGGGCTGGATGGGCACCGGGCCCGTCCCGTGCGTCACTTTTTCCGTGCCGAGATTTCCGCTGGACTGCTGCAGTGGCTGAACCACCAGTGTCTGAGCTGCCATGTTGGATTTGGGTGCCACAGAACCCACAGGGTAACCCTGCGAGGAAGTGGGCACATTGGAGGTGGGTACCAGGATGTGCGTTACTGTGGCAGCAGGAGCGGTCACGCCCCGTGCCTGGCATAGTCCAGACGGAGAGAGCAGGAGCTGAGAAAGAGGGAGCGAAGGAGAGGAAGAGGACGAGGAGGAGGCAGCTGAAGCAGCGCCACCTGGCTGCTGGGTGGGTAAGGTGGCTGGGTTCTGAGCCTTAACGCTGATGCCGGCCAGCGTGGCGTTGTTGGTGGTGCCATAAGTGGCAAGCTTTGTGTTAGCAAGTTGCTGTGGTTGAGCTGCGATTTGCTGAGTCGACTGACCAAACTGCTGCTGCGGCTGAGTCTGGCCTAGAGAAAAGGACCCTGGGAGAGAAAAAGAAACAGAAAAAGAATAAGTGAGAGACTGTGGGTATGTTAACACTCACTAATACTAATCTAACTATTAGGAGAGTCCTCATGTTACATTGTTGCTTTTGGTTTAAATTTTTGCCTCATCAGTGTACTGCTGAAAAAAATGCATATCAAAAACAGCTCCATTTTGCATGGATTGGCAATTGGCAAAAAAACATTGTATCCCAATTTTATGATGAATGGTCCAATAAAAATCATCCAAAATATTCTCTCAAAATCTTTTCCCTTGTTTTTGTGTCATAAAATATCCCCATTCACCATTACCACATAATGCAATTTCTTCTTTTACAGCACAACTGTCACTTACTGTACTTTATAGCAATTTGTCATAACAAAGTTTTTAATTTCTATTACTGACTGGAACGGGAGCCCAGGAGCAATAAGTACCAATTCTGGCATAATAATATTGCTTTAAACATTACAGCACTATTCCATATTTTAATTTTATGTTTATGTTTATGACTGTGCTGACTAATTGTTGTAGCCCTAGATGAGTATGCAGATTTATGTCACAAGCTAAAACCAACAGGTTCAATCAAACTAAATACTAGACAACGGCCACCGCACAATATTTACTGGTCACTCTAAGGTGCAGTAAACCATGTACTGTAATAAAAGGACCCTCACCAGCATCCTTCCTGTCAGGAAACTCAGTCTTAACAGCAGCCACCCGGGGGGTGGAAACACAGCGCATGGCCAGGTTCTGTACCTATAGACAGGTTTGGAGAAGAGAGTGAGAGCCATAAGCTACATGGAACCGTCCACAAGTATAAAATAAATAAATAAACAAAAAAATTTCAAAACCCTGCTCATGTTTTTACTAATATTGTATGTAAGTATTATTAAGTATGAACAGCTTTGAACAGAGCACATGTCAATCTTACCTGGTCATTGTCTGACTGGTTATTTGAAGACGTGGGAGGGACTTCCTGCTGCTGCTGCTGCTGCTGTTGGGGCTGCTGTTGCTGGGGTTGTTGCTGGGTGACCGTTGCCACGGCAGCTGTTGCTGTGCCACCCGGCATGAAGATAAGCTGAGAGGTGAGAGGAGCCCTGAGAGAACGGTTCACCTGTGGAAGAGAGGGAGGGAGATATCCAAATAATTAATACATTCACATTTTTAGCTGATGCGCTCATCCAGAGTGACTTATATAATGAGGTTATTCGTATTACAGGAGGTGGGCCAGTGTAGTGTTAGGAGTCTTGCCAAAGGACTCTAAATGATGTAGCGCAGCAAAGTCACCAAGACCAGGAATCAAACCCTGGTCTCCTACATGTTGTGGTAGCTCACTGTCAGATAGTGGTGTTATCTGTTGCGCCATATAATAAGCACCATATAATAATATTTAATATTACCACATTAATAAGACTTTAGAATCAAAATGTTTGCTTATTAGGATTATGACAGAGATACTCACTCTCAGGTACATCTGACCCTGTCCAGCTGAGTTCCCACCCAGTAACACTGACTGGCTAAGGGCTGATGATGTTGCAGATGTTGCAGGACCCATTGGGCGGGGATTTGTCATGATCCCACCCCCAGCAGTGGTGCTTAAATTGACCTATATGAGAAACAGCAGATTGGTATGCATAACATAACTCAACTCAGCACATGATTAATGTCATATCACACTAGATGCTTCAATAGTTAAGATTCAGGCATGTTTTAACGGATTGGGTATCAGCTTTTGTGTATCAGTCCATTCCAGTTCCAATTCTGTTTTTAGCAATGTGTTCAGAGGAACCCTCTGGCATCCTGAAGGCTTCCCCTAAAAGACACTGTTCACAGTCCACATCGCTGAATAGCGGTTTCAGGAGTTTTTTTATTTATTTTTGCAGTTTGCAGTGTGAAACCTAGGCTAATGTTTGAAACTATATAAAAACATTGCTAAAACTAGAGGAGGTGGCTTTCGCACATCAGTAGTCGACAAACAACAACAGATATCAGTTAAGAGTTTTTACCACTACACACACGTATCACACAAAGTGATTTCACTGCAGTGATAATCATTAACATCAGATCGAAATTGTCTAATACTCAGCATTAAGACACAGATCGGGAGGTAAAATAACTGAATCAGGACAAGTTAGTCAATCAGTGTCTTAGAGCATCTAAACAAGTCTGCACAGCCTCATTTGAGGTAAGGGCCACACTGTGCAAATATGAATTTTCCCTGAACCATTCCCGTAAATACTTACCGTGCACTGAGCCGTGCTGCTGGCTACAGAGACACTGTTGCTAGGGGAACTTGACTGGCGACTGGCGGCAAGTGTGGCCTGCAAAAAATAAATAGAGTAAACTCAGAGCAGACCATGGGCTGAGAAAATACAGGTCTTTTCTCCAAAGGAGATTACCTTTTACATTGTGCAAAATCACTTTCACATAACCTAAACCTGACCACTGTTATCTAATTGTATCAGAATGTCATGTAATAAATCCAATAGAAAACAATGAAAATGAATGGAAAAATATATTTTTGCACTGACTGTAATGTTGTGTTTATTTTAATTATGGTCAGCAATTGCGTGTTTAATATAGTATGAACATTTCCTATATTCAGAATTTTTCTGAATTGGACAAATTTTCAAATGTACATTTTAATTTTGACATTCTTTACCACAATATATTTTATACTTTATATCCATATTGCTTTGTGGTATCTATATGCCTCTCACCTGTTGTACGGCAGCGAGGTTGTGGAGCTGGGCACTGCTGATCTGCTGCTGGAGCATCAGCTGCTGAAAATACTGAGCTGCATTGGGCTGCCTCTGCAGAGCCTGAAGCGCCTGTTAACAAATTTCAGTTAAGATACAACATTCAACTCTATTGTATTTGACAGCGTTATTTTCTATACACTGAAAAAGGAAACACCCAGAACTTAATGGTGGGTTTCAGGCTTCCATGACTCACTTTCACAAGTCAAGTCAAGTCAAGAAACTCAGCAAGTTTGCATTAGGTATCAAGTAATTACTGAATAATAAACATGAGGATGTAAGAAGCCTGAGGATATAAGGAGAAAATGAGGGGAAGATTGATCCTTCTGACATTGGGAACATCTTGATTACACATGCATTAAAAGCTGACTCTTCTTGGCACTTTACTTACTAACTTCTAACCATTACAGTGCCTGGGGGAGATGGTTGCACCAACACAAGCATGCTGAACAATAATCTATACAATAAAGGATACAATATTTAGGCGTGATCTCCACCTACTAGTCATGTTTGTATAAAACTATGAAATTTTGTAGATGGAGATTTTAGATTATAAGTAATTTCCATGATAAGACCAACCTTTTTAGATCCCTATTTGACATTCTCTACTGAAAAATATATCTGAGTAACAGCATTAAATCATGGTCCATTAAATCACACAGAAAATACATGGTGCACGCTATTAGGGTAAATTTCATCATTTCAAAAGCGTGTCCAACCCAGAAATCTCAAGATGTAAGCTGCTGGCTTTGCAATGTATTGTGGGGAACTGTAGTGGTTTACGTGTATTGATATACTGTAGTCTTGTTTGTTACAGTCCCTCTCACAGTCGCTGCCATGTGGAGATTCAGGTGCTCATTTTCATTCTTTGTATTCTCTCTCACTCACTGTTCTCACCTTTGGAATTGAAACGACTAAAAATTAACAAGTATTTCCCTGAAATTCTAACTTTTAACATCATGAAATCATGGTGGATTAAATGAGGACAATGTGTCTGCATTTATGAATGTGTGTGAAAACATATTGGAACATTCTAATGTTTACATTTTACCACTTGATTAACACACTTCAGACTGTATTAACTACCTCAGGGGTGAGCTATACACCACTAGATGGCCCGACGGTCTGTTTAGATTTAATGAAAAGAAACCTGGGTTAGTTCTGTGTTTTTCCCCTATTGTGTCATACTCATACCAAACCGTGAGGTCAAAACCGTGGTGGGGACAAAACCTTGACTTTTCTGTACCGTTACACCCCTAATTGATGTTGATCTGACCTGAAACTGAAACCTTGCTCTTACTACCAACCATTAATCAAGCCACCAACGGTTGATAATCAAAGATTAAGTTCAATCCAGTCATCTCCAAGTGACTGAAATTACAAGCCCCCTGTGAGAAAGGAGGGGCATATAAAACATAAAAAAAGAATGTTTTATTTCTTAATTGAAAAAAAAAAAAAAAACTAAATCTTTTTGAAATCTGCACTTCATACAGGACTGAACACACAGCGACAGAGAGAAAGAGATTCATTTACAAGCAAATTAGTTGATGTAGTGACTGTAAGTAACACACACTCACCTGGACAGCTTGTCTTTCATACAGGGACATTTGAGCAATTTGAGGGGGGCGGGAGTTGCCCCCTGATGGAGCGCTGCCATTGGTGGAGCCAGAGTTGCCCTGTTCCTCTGCTTGCTCCATGCTGCAGTTAATCAACATTGGGGGAAACAGATGAACAGAAACCAAAAATCTATCATTAAAAATGACAAACATCAATAAGTATACTAAATGGATCTGAACATTAAAATAAGCCAAAAGTTTATATGACTGTGAATTAAATCCCTACAGAGCCTTAAGGTTTTTTTCCCATGACTTTACAGCACGTTTTTACATTTTACAGCAATGCTAACATAGACGTTTCAGACTGTACTTGTTGTATAGTGTTACTCAGGAACTTTAGACCAGTGTGGAGGAGAAAATACAGAGGTTTTTTTTTTATTTATTGCTGTCATTAATACAGCACATTTCGAATACTCTCAGTATAGTTACAGAGTAGGGCTGTAAAATGTATAGTTTCAGCATCAATATTGCACATGCAACAGTCATATAGTCACAAATAAAAGCAAACTTCTGCAAACTTTGCACTGCTCTCATTCTCCATGATTGATTTTCCAGAGTGTCATTTATCATTTATTTTTCCATTATCATTAATTTTATTTCAATCTCTGCTATGTTGACTTGAAATTTCCTGTATTTTTAAATATCGCAATATAAATAAAATAAATAAATAAATAAACTTTGCAATGACCGTTTTTTCCCTAATATGATATGGTGTAGCCCTAATGCCGGGTATAATTATTCTCATTACTTTTTCAAGCATTCCTATTACCATCAATATTTACGACTGTACTATATTTGATAATTGTCATCATTACTGCAACTAGTGTAAAGAAATCGTACTTAAAGCGAGTATTTAGTCTAAAAGCTGCACAGAGGCTAATACTGACCTACATGAAGTCTGCAAAGGAGAGCGAGAACAACAGAAACTAATGAGGACAAGTCTTTGGAAAGTGAGCAGAAATCTGGATGAACCAGCTGTCACAACCTTAACAACCTGAGGCGCTCAGAGCAGCACGAGGGACTGGTTAAAGTCAATAACCCTCATCATGCGCGCTGTATTGATCAGTATTTATCAGTTAATCTGAGTGGTTCTGTCTCGTGTGGTCTCTCAGCCGTTAGCCGTTAGCTGTGTAGCTGAGCAGCGCACTCACACATTTTACCTCCGATCTGTCGCCTGGGATCCGGTGCTCTTCCCTCGGACACAGTACCTGGGTCGGCCCAGTATGTTTTACTGCAGTTTTTTCAGCAGCAGTGTGGAGGTGTTTGTTTACTGGTTTGTTTCTCTTTATGTTAATTTAGTGTTTATAGTCCGTTAGCGCGCTGAAACCCCGCCCCCTCCACACTTACCAACGGCGCTCTTTCCGGCGCGAGCCGTGACGTAAGCACGCTCTGAAAAATAAAAGCGCGCGAGAACACGACTTTAGGGTGAAAATCATTCAAAATAATTTTTTAAAGTTTTTTTTCGAGCTATTTATTATTGCATTTGAAAGGTGCACATTTGTGGATTCAGGAGCTTTGTAAAAAAAATCCAGTATGTTTTTCAGGGGGCGTGGCTTAGTAGTTTCAGGTCATTAGCATCCTCATTTTCACTTATTAATATAGCTATATTAACAGCGCTTCATGTTAGCTAAATATCTTTTATCGTGAAAGCTCTCAAATTACACTGTCACGACGTCCAGGGTTGTGGCCGTAACAGTGAATAAACCCTTTTTCGAGGGGCGTGGTCTTTTTTCTCGTCAAGCGATTGGACTTTTTCGTCTTTTCAATGGGCGTAGTCACGTGTATTTCCCTTTTGTGAAGGGGGCGGGGGGGCACTGGTGGTGGGTGTTGTAGTTTGCTTCAGCTGTTGAACTAATTCTATCTGTAATTGAAGCTTCACTTAAAATAGAAACTGAAAGTGATTTCAACTGCTGACTCATAAACCCGAACCACTACATCAGTACCACGGGTTTTTTTTTTTGGGATACATCTAATTTCTCTACATTATGGAATACATATAAGATATTATATGGAGTGGAATATTGGAGTGACATATCCAAAATATGTCTGGGTTGAGGAGCAAGGAAATATTATGGGAGGGAGTCAATCCTCCTGTACATGTAATGCATGTACAGGTGTTGCAAGATAGAAGAATTCTTGCTACACTGGTTTGTACCAGCTGACAGCGCAGCCAGGCATGTCCATCAAAACCAGCTCAATCTCACTTCAGCAGGAGCGTTGACCAAACAGTGAGTATTCTCATATTTAATTTTAAGTTGTTTATATATTATAACAAGCTTCCTGATGATCAGCATTTGATTTTAGAGTGGTATGCTACTAAAGGACATGATGACATAAATGTAAATGGTGACAGGAGGAAGACAGGAAGCAGATTTGTTGAGGCTTACTTAAAAGTCCATTTCTTTACTGATTTAGAGGAAGTATCAGTATGAATCAGCTATTAATCACCCCATGATGTTTCAGTTTTTCTGTCACTCCCTCTGGTTTCTGTTTCCACAGTCAAGAAATAATGGAGTCAAATGCTTCACAAAGTCAGTCCAGAAGAAAACCATCAAGTTCCAAGGAGCCAGTGGTGAAAGGAAAAGATGTGGCTGGAAAACCAGAAGTACGAAGAGGTGGGATAAAGATGGACAAGGTTGTTGGAAAGGAGCAGAAAAAAGAGATAATCCAGGCAAATGGGGAAACAGGCCATGGAAGGAAAGGAGAAGTGGGGAAAAGCAGGAAACCAAATGATAATAAAAGTGTGACTGAGCTTGTACCGAGAACAAGGATGAAAAAGCTAAGTGGAGGTGGAAGAACCAACGGAGAGGCAGAAGAGAAAAAGGAGAAAAATGACGCTACAGGAGGAATCACAAAGGAAAAAGAAAAGGCTAGCAGAGGATCGACAAAAGGAGATGGAGATGGAGAGATGACTCTGCAGAAAGGCAAAGAGGAGAAAAAGAAGATTCAGCTGTTAAAAACTGGACCAAAACCTACAGAAATCGGAATAAGCAGAGGAAAGGAGGTAAAGAAAAAACTTGTTCGAACTGGAAGTAAACAGTCTTTGGGAATTGAGGACTATCTGAAACTCCTGAAGTTATTAAAGATTAACCTGCCCAATGGAGTGCTGAATGAGAAGGTCATCAAACACTCTACAGACCAAAACGTCATCCAGGATGCTCAAGCTATAATTAAAGACCTGGAAAGCTTCAAACTTAAGTTTATTGCGACCCCTCGTCTGGGATGCCGTGAGGTTAAGCATGCCCTGATTCTGAAAAGGAGAGGGAACATTCAGGAAATTACTAAGATAATTTTTTTCGAAAAAATCAAAGATTCAGAGGAAACCCTAAAGGCGAACTGGGGGGGAAATGTGTCCAATACTGGCCATGGATTTAGAATGAGGGACAGATACAAGACCACACCTGTCTCTACACCTACCATGTATGCCACTGCAGAAACAAGGAGCTGGAGATATTTGAAGCCAGGAGAAGATCTGGCAAAGATCACGGATGGTAAAAGGGTGAACATTCAAGAACTTGAGAAGATTGAATTCTCTGATGAATCGAAGTTTAACCAGGCACAGAGCAGTCCTCAGCGGTTTGCCAATTTTTTACAAAACCCAAACAATGAAATTGAATGTCTCAAATTCTTCCATGAGCTAAGTGAGATAACATCGAAATACGAAAAACTGACCTACACCAAAGGCAACAAGGTGGATTTTGGGTTTCTCACAGGAAATCTGGACTTTTTAGTGGAGGCCAGGCCCAAGAGCTCAGACTCGGCTAAAAGCACAAAATCCAGCGCACCACATACTGGCAAAATTATAATTGAATGTAAAGAGACAGCTGGTGACATGGTGGGCAAACTGTTCACCAAGCCCAGTAATGGAAGTCGCCAAGCTCAGTTCATTGAGACCCACGATTACTGGTACCAAACACAGGCCTACATGTACATACTGAAAAGTGTGGTGCAAACTCCCACTGCAGTCAGAGCTGTGATGGTGGTCAGACATTACCACAGCGATGGCAGCAGACCAAGAGATTTCTACTGGAATTACTTGAAGGAAGATCGCACCAAGCATCAAATTGATGGGCTGAGAATTTACTGTCAAGAGGAGGTGCTGGCTCGATACCTGGCTGTGCTCAGTCTCATCTACCAGAAAGAGACTGATATGTTGGGAAAACCATGACTACTGTTAACCCTAAGGGCTGGTGCCACCTTTAGGGAGAATACACAACTGCCTAGGGACACTGCGTCATAACAAACACACTCGGTCCTGGATATTCACTGGGCTGTCACTGCTCGTAAAAACAGTTGATGTCCCTGATTCAGTATTCACAGTTAAAAGGACAAGGTCCTTGAGGAACTTTTGAAGGATCTTCAGTTCCTGTGCAAGGCGTCGCAATGCTCATTGCTATCTTACACCCTGGCAACAAATCTATTTTCAGGCCTTCCGCCAGTATCATTTAAATAGCAACAGTGCTTCTGAATATATCTGCGCCAACGATTGGCATGGTGGTCTCGAAATGAGGTGTGTTCCGGTAAATTTCTGGTGTATCGTTCTGCTATCTTGGCAACAGTAAACACAGGTGTACCACTGACTGAAAACAACCTAGGCAACCTAGAAATCAACAGTCAGATGTTACTATCACTACTATCTTGGCAGTGAATTGTCAACACAGGCATGTGCCCAACACACATACACCCCTGCTTTGCGCCATCGAAATAGCCAAAATCCGACTGCACCTGGCTGGCTGATTGGTTTATTGCATGTTACACCTAAAACACACCCATGATTTAATACATGCCTTTTGCATGTTTAAATCCAAGGAAGGCGTACTTTTCCTGTCAGGCTGCGTGGTGCTTACAGTGCTTTTAAGGAACATTTTAAAGGTTTAAGAGGTTTCTATAAAGGTTCAAATGAAAGAACCTAAGGATCCTAAAGGAACCTGATTTTAACAGTGTAAGAACAGTGGTGGAACCTGCCTGTCCTCTATTGTGTATCTGGTGTGTAGGAGTACTACTGTCTCAGCAGAATACACTTGCTGAATTCCGAGGAATCATGAACAAGGCCTGAGCCTTTGTCTCTAAACAATTTTCCTGCAAGGTTTAATCCAATAAGGGAAAGGGTCATGCCTAGCCTAAAGGGTAGAGAGCCATGTTCCTGGTCAAGCCAATGACTATAGAAAAACATGGACAGTGTAATGTCTCTCAAAATTGAAACAACCACATGTCTATCGCCCTATTGGCTGGTTGCGGTATGATGTGTGATACCACCAATCTCTGCATGTTTTAATGATCATTCATTTTTCATTTTTTACAGGATGTACAGGTAGTGTTTCCTCTGCCAACATTGGCACATGTTTTATTTTCACCTAGAAAATTAAAAATAGCACCTTATTCTGCTATATTGTAAGAAGACAGGGCTACACTTAGAAATGGTCTTGGCTGAAAGAGACCATCTGCAGGATGTGCATTGCACCCTTTCTGTTTTTACATGGAGTAGCTGAGTTGTAGTGGAACGTACATGAACTGCACTTGTACTGTTAAAACATTGCACTGGAAGTAGGTGGCGGGTACCTTCACAACATCCCTTAAAAACACCTGTGATATGTCATATGTTATTTGTGTGATATCATATTGTATGAATATGTAATTGTTTTGTAATTAGAATTTCCATTGTTAGCAATCATGCTGTTGATATTTCTTGATTTATCTTCTCATGTAAGGCACTTTGAGATTTTGTTTGTGCTACAAGAATAAAGATGGGTCATGATTATTATATAAGTGTGAACACAAATTATGATTAACTGGCAAATCTCAATGAAATGCAGTGTAACCAACAGGCCCAAGAATGCATCTACAGAAATTCAGATAAATAACTTATAAATCCATTACATTTCTGGTGGAAAAACACAGGCAAAGAAGAATAAAGCAGTAATAATGTTTTGCTATAAAGTGAAATATTTCAAGATGTTCAAAGTTCAGAGATAATGATGTAAAGGAATTTAATGGATGTGATCTGTACTCTGTGCTTTAGCTGGATAATTACTGCTTGGTTTCAATAGGAAAATAGAATTATGTCTGTAATTTTCAAATGGCATCTACTTGTTATAATTGCTATTCAGGCAGTATCGCACAATGAAAGAACTGTATACATTAAATGGGCTAAAGTGTTGGGACTGCTCATTCATACATTTTTTCTTCTGAAATCAAGGTTATTAAAAAAGAATTATCCTGCTTGAGTTATGCGTATAAGTATAAGATCCTTAATGAACATTTGGAGGTACTTCCATTCTAAACTGTGGAAGAACCTCCAAAGCATCTCTACTTCCTCCGGAAGCTGAGAAAGCCCCGTCTCCCTCCACCCATCCTCACCCTCTTCTATAGGGGAACCATAGAGAGCATCCTAAGCAGCTGCATCACTGCCTGGTTTGGGACCTGCACAGCCTCTGACCGCAAGTCCCTCCAACGCATTGTGAGGACAGCTGAGAGTATCATCGGAGTCTCTCTCCCCTCCGTCATGGACATTTACACCACCCGCTGCATCCGCAAAGCAACCAGCATTGTGGATGACTCCACCCACCCTTCACACAGACTGTTCTCCCTCCTGCCATCAGGAAGAAGGTACCGCAGCATCCGGTCCAACACGACCAGACTCTGCAACAGCTTCTTCCCCCAAGCCATCAGACTCCTCAACACAACTCAACTTCTGAACTGATATCTTTCTGGTACCTGTACACTCTCCCTCTCTCTCTCTCTCCAACCATTTACCCGAGATAACATGGGAAGCATTTTTTGCACAAGCATTTGCACTAATAACTTTACTACCTCACTGGACTCTATTTATTACACATTGCACAATTTGCACACTACCGTCAATTATTTATTATTCTCTGGTCTGTACTGTGTTGTGTTGTCTGTCCGCACTTGTTTGTTGTGTTGCACTTGTGTCTTGTATGCACTGTCTATGTTGCACCATGGTCCTGGAGGAACGTTGTTTCATTTCACTGTGTACTCTGTATGTAGTTGAAATGACAATAAAACCCACTTGACTTGACAAAAGGTCCCTCAAAGCACCTTAAGAGGTTCCTCCACAGTTTCAAACTGATGAACCTCCAAATGTTCTTCAAGGATCTTACACTTTTAACAGTAGACCGTCTCTACTGTCGAGGGAAGACTCCCTACTAGCTTTGAGGATTTGCAGTCAAAGACAACAGTGTTAGTGAGGTCAGGATGTTGGATGATCACCACCCCACCTCATCTCCAAAAGTATTTTCATACCCCTCTGGCAATCACGCCTGGCATTAGGCATGGTGCCAATAGGTTCATGTTTATCTGCTCCAGGGAATTCTACTCAATTGGCAATAAGCTGTGTGTGTGCATTTGCTCATCTGTGTCAGCAATTTGTAGCTGAATGCATCCATTAGAAGGGCTGTCCACAAACATTTGGACATAGTGTAGCACCACTGTTCTGATGTGTATCACGTTTTGACACATATTATGTGACATAACGTGACTCTGGCAGTTGTTCTTTACATTGTGTAACAATTTCAGGATGAATGGACCTATAGAAACGCTCCACAGTGACATTGTGTGACACAGTGAAATCTTTTCACCCTGACTTTTTACTGGAAGTTGAGAAGGTTTTTATCTTCTCCTGTGAGGTTGATATTTTGTAGAAGTAATAGTTAGTAATAATTAGTAATAATTGAAGAAGTAAAGTAACAGGATGTAATTGATATCATTGTTATATTGAAATGCATACCTTTCCTTTGAATCTTATCCTTTGAAAAGATAAAAGCAAAATTATTCTTTTGTTTGTTTGTTTTCATGCCACTAGTCACAAGCCCTCTTTGTAAAACTACCTGTAGGTCAATATTCTATTTTATTAATAGTTACTATGCAAAACTGGACTCAAAGAGCACCTTAATTTCTTTATTTCCCCTCCGATGAAGTCTCCTGACCCCTCTCTCCCTCTCTTCCTCTCCCCTGCTGCCTTGCCCTCTTCCCTCTCAGTCAGCCTTGTCAATAATTGATGACTCTTGCTGGCTGAAAGGGTAACAGGTCTACAGGAGGAGTCTATTGCCCATTCACATCTGCCTCTCTCCCTCAGGGCAGTGCTTTCTATCGATGGATACTCACAAACATTTCAGTCCATTTTATTGTGGGAATATGCATCAACTCGCACAATCAAAATGCTCTTGTTTACCTGGATGTGTATGTGTGTGTGTGTGTGTGTGTGTGCCAAACGTGGCAAACCATGTGCACACAAGAGTTACTGCTGTCAGTCAACAGACAGCGGGATACAAGGAAGGATGTAGAGAGAGATTAAATGAGAGAGAGGCAGGGGGCACAGAGAGGGAGAGGGAGAGTGAGAGAGAGAGAGAGAGAGAGAGAGAGAGAGAGAGAGAGAGAGAGAGAGAGAGTGAGAGAGTGAAAACGCAGAGGCTTTTAATTTGTCTGAAGCTTTGACGTGCTCCATGGCTGGTTGGTATATTACTGAAGCTTTCGGTCACTAACAGGACGATGGAAAAAAGGAATGAGAAGTTTTTCTCAAGAAAAAGAAGTTTCACATTTGGAGCCTATGGAGGGTGAGCCAAATTCCACCAGACATTAAGCTGTTTATCTTAATATCAGATATCAATTCATTATGAATTTAAGCGTTCATTTGGAATAATTTCAAATAACAAAGCTTTCCTTCCAACAGGATTGACAAATTCATCAGTGGCAATGAGAGCAGGTATGAAACCTTGACGTCTGAATATTTTCATTAAGTGTGTCTAAGCTCATAAACAAAGGGGTGGGGTTTTCGTTTTTACAGTAATGTATTGAAGATATGGGTTGTCCAATAGGAACGTCTCTAACATCTCCTTCTATTGGACAGGAGCATCTTTGGATTCAAATTATCTGAAAACTTCTTTCTGAAATGTCGTCTGAACTGCAGTTTCTGTTTGTTCCAGTCGGCCCGAGTCCACAGGACACAGCATTCTGGATATCCTGGACTCCCCATCTAATGAGACCAAACCTTTTGTCCCTGCTAACTCCAACCAGAAGGTAAAGACTTACGTCTGCTTCTCTGGGATATTTTATAAACAGTATTTCTGTGTATCAGACTGGCAGTGGTTCATGAATCCACAATAAGTCATATTTACGTCATATTAACTGCATTGCAGCAGTAAAGCTCTGTTTGCCACCTCTTTCTCTTTCCCTCTTCCATGCCTTCGTCTCCGAACTGCACCAGGTGACGGAGCTGTTTGAGATCATTGAAAAGCTGCAGGTAGTTCTGTTTCTATTCTTTCCTTCACATCTTCTCCGTCTCCAGATGCTTGCATGAGTTTCCCACCTAGAAGCAAATTTCACTTTTTATCTGTTTCTTGGTTTGCAGGGCAGCAGATTAGATGAGCAGCGCTGCGAGTTCCCCCCACCTTTTAAGGTAAAAGCTGTTCTTGTCATTTTTTGAAAAATATATTGTATGTTGTATAATTGTATTGTATGTTGTCATGGAGTTGGAGTACCAGTCAACAGGCAAATTTGATTGAATATGTGTTTCCTAAACTTTTGAATCTGAAAACAAAGATAAATAGAGATTATGATGCCAATGCATGTCCCACAAGTATTCAGCATATCGCCAACTTTACTGACTTTTTAACGAAAGTCAATGTAAAAAGATTTTATTCCAAGTCATTTTGGAGTCTTTCTATTGGTTAATTTTTCATGAAATGTTGACACATTATGTCAAAAAGTGGAAAACAAGGTTTTTCATGACAGGGACCATATGTGGAAATTTGTCAACTTGGAAAAGCATCACATGTGTGTTACACACTTAGTGGGAAAGAAAAGACCCCCATGCCTGAGTATCTGCACTTTCGTTTATCATGAGCTTCTGTCAGCTCTGAAATCATGGCTGTACAGCACACAAAACTCTGTACAGAACCCCTAAGCAATATATACAAAGTCATTCACATGCTATATGTGTACATATATAATATACTATATACTTATATATATATATAAGCTTATGACTCCCATTCACTACAATACTGCTACTACTACATCCTAAACAATCATTTAGTGTCCATATTCATGACCACTGACACAGGCACAGTTCTGCTCACCTGAATAGTCATATCATAATCATAAAACTGCTCATAAAACAGCTCTGAAATCTGTGGCTGTAACTCATGCTTTTGCAGTGCACTCACCTCCATAGATCCCCTCAGCTGCACTAGCACTAAATGCCTAATTGCCTGACTGAGCAATGCATTGCTGGTGTCTGTTGTTGTAGCATTTTCATACTGCGTACTCAGTTGCAGTGAACATAAACTGCTTGAGAAAATGCAGAGTGTGTGTATAGCTATATCTAGATATAAGAGGGCTCTTATATTCATTCTATTATTCTAGAATATGGAAAATTATGAAAAAAAATAGTGTAAGCATCCTTGCAGAAAACCTTGCAGTTCTAAAGATGCATTTGTATGTCATTCTTTTAGTCCAGACTACTGAGGATCGGGGACGGCTTACCCCTCATCCTATCTCCTAAATCTGGGGGTTACTGGATTGACCCCCCGCTGGACAAACGCGTGGAGACAAGCCCCACAATGTCGCAGGCTGCGTTTGGCCTGGAAAGCTATGACATCATGGAGAGAGACAGTGAGGCCAAGATATACCAGGAGTTCTTCCGACACAGGGTCAGTCAGCCTTTTACACTCTCTCGTAGCAGTGAAATGCGTTGATGAAGAAATATATTGATACCCTTTTGAAGTGTAAAATAATGCTTTACATTACAAAGTGAGTTCAGAAGCCTAAATGTAATCCTGAACTACACATTGATCTATGTGTGATGTACCTAACCCTTCACTTGTGTCTTGTATGCACTGTCTATGTTGCACCATGGTCCTGGAGGAACGTTGTTTCGTTTCACTGTGTACTCTGTATGTAGTTGAAATGACAATAAAACCCACTTGACTTGACTTGACTTGACTTGATCATTGGTCAGTTAATGACCACAGAGCCACATTTTTGGGGGTTGAACTGCCCTCAACCTAGAACTGTGAAACTAATTAGTGAGAAGGTAGCTTTAGGAGTAAGAATCTGGGCCTGTCAATTGAATCTTAGTGTTTAAGAGTTTAAAATGATAGAATTTCATTAATATTAACCCGTTACCTGTATGTAGCACAATCCTGTCTTCTCATCGGATGTGCATACTAAAAGAGAATATTCTTTTCCCTATCTCTCCCCTCAGTTCCATCAGTCTTTCACTGCTGTGGACCCATTGTTGGGGCCGCTGGTTCTGTCCATCTGTCTGGAGGATGAGGAGAACAAACTGAGGGTGATCCTGAGGTGAAGTTGTACATCATTCTCGTTTTTGTAATGTTTTTAATCATCGTGATGCACTGACTTGATTGTTGTAATTCAACAGGCCTTCACATTTCCACATTTATACAGCTTGACCTCCATAGAAAACCATTGTCAGTACAATGGAGAGAGGAGCAGCTTCACATTAATTGAAAATCGCCATGCCTAGACAAAGACAACCAAAGACAACCACAATTCCTAAGCCCCCCCAAGGCCATCAGAGGGAGAGAGAGAGGCAATAGGCTGTGGAGCAGTGGAATTGGGTTCTCTGAAGTGATGCAACACTGAAGTGGTCCACAACTAATCATCTAAGATTAGCTTGTGACCTCAATAATGATCTTGTATGCTCTTGTGTCTAAATGCAATCAAATCTAAACAGCATTTTTTTTAACAAGCAGTGTAAAACCCAGAAGCCCAGAAGAGCAGAGGCTGTTACAGCAGCAAAAGTGGACAAACTCCCCATTAACAGATGACATGGGGTGGATGGGTTTATGGTTTACTGGGCTAACACACACCACACACTAACCCACACTGGCTTTTCTCCATAGGATGAACGAGTGCTCTCTGCACGGCACATTTTCTGTCTCTCTCTTTCCACACCTCCCCACGGCCGTGGAGCTGGCAAAGGTACTTCAGGGGAGCCTGAGACTTGACATAAAGGCTAATAAATGATTTGAACAAAACACAAATAAAAACAAATACGTAAAATGTAGTCTTCACCATCCTCAGATGCTGTGTGCCAGTGTGAGTGTGTCCAGTTTTGACGTGGTCAGCTACCTTAAGGTAACCCTTCTGTCTATCAGGTCAGCACTAAGAAGATATTATTACTAAAATGTAACAACTGTTTATATTTTCCCCCTTCCCCCTTTATAGGCTCCGGAGCTCATAACAGCGTTTGATGAACACAGGGTGTCTCAGAACTTCAAGTTCGGTGTCTTGTATCAGAAGGAAGGGCAGGTAAGCAACTCTGAGGACTCTAATTAAATAAATTAAATAAATGCGACAATCTTTTAGAATACACTTCAAAAGTATTAGTTAAAATAATTAAATATCATTTTAAAAAGTATTCAAATATAAATTATACTTAAGGTTTTTTGTTTTTTTATTAAAAGCAAAACCCTAATTCAGACGTCACGAGCCACAGTCCAGGTCGGGACCCCAGAGCTGTTTCATTTACAGTACAGGTTTGGCGGGTTAGGAAACTCGCAGACCAATCACATGCGTTGTAAGTAGCGCACGTGACGCTACTCAGCCAATCAGATATGGGTATTATGATAAGCGCTCCGACTCGACTAAGTGAGTGTGGTCAGAGAAGAGAGCCAATCAGCGCTCTGAAAAGAGAGAACCGAGCTTTTAATGAGGAGTGGACTTGTACATGTTTATTATTCACGCATTACTTCAATGTACAGGATATGGCGATGGTTCATTATGCATGAAAGACATTATGATTTTCCAGTGTTCTGTCGATTGTGCTACCTGGTCAAGGTATGCTACCATAGTGTTTATTTATAGGTAAAGCTGGCTCAATAAACCGGTGGGTAGGTGCTTTCCAAAAAAAAGCATCATATCAGAGAATGCTCCCAGCAGCAGCATAGAACAAATATTTGGATTGCATTAATGACTATAACAGGGCAATTCACGTAATTCAGGTGATTAGAAATATTTTTTTGTTTTAGGAAATAGTTTTTGCAGTTTACACTTTTTGGAACACAAATATTAACCGTAAGCTCAGACTGTATGAAACAGAAAAACAGAATTGTCTTAGAAAACGCATTAAAAGATTTAAAAAAAAGAAATTGTATGGCTAGGACATAGCGATGGATAGCGCAACAATCAGATCTTGGCTTGAGGAAATTCTCAAACTGGACCTTATTTTTTATTAAACACACCTGCCCTTATTCTTTACCAAAGCTGCCAGGTCAAGGGGGCACTGCATTAATGACAGTTTTCTTCAGAGTTACTCATGGCTCACTTTAATATTGCACTCTACACCTTTACAGCTGACTGAAGAGGACATTCTCAGTAACAATGAAGAGAGTGAAGAATTTAAGGACTTTCTCTCTATACTGGGACAGACTGTCAAACTGCGAGGATTCTTAGGGTAAACGGAATCAGCAAGCTTGTAAAGGTCTGGAAATGGAAATGAATAATAACGATCCTCTCTCTTTCTCAGGTTCAGAGGTGGACTGGACGTCTCTCACGGTCAGACGGGAAGTGAGGCGGTGTTCACTTCCTTCCATGGAAGAGAGATCATGTTCCATGTTGCCACCAAACTGCCCTTCACGGATGGAGATGCTCAACAGGTGATGCCCCTTCGCTCTACCTCCACTCACTTGGCCCCTCACGAGGTCCAGCTACGGTACAGTCATGTAAAAAATGACTTACCATGAAAACTTTAAACATATAGACATTCGATTTTCATTTGAACTTAACAAAACTCATAAAACTGAAGAAATGTCTTTTATAAAATGATTTGTAAAATGTAATTCATAAAAACATATTTCCCGTGTGTAAAATGTTATGACACCCCACATTTATTATTACTTTAAATGCCTAAAAAGTGGGGTGGACTCTGACCCTCCAGGACTGGAGTTAATACAGACTGCATATTCTGCAAATTATTTATCATAAAAGGTTAGAGTATGGCTAACACAAATTGTGCAGCAACAGATGAGTTACACTCTCTAGCTGTACACAACTAAGGTGGAGCTACAAGGTAGATCTTTCTGTCAATTAGTCAATCAATTAATTTACCAATATCAGTCAAACTGTCAAATAATGAGATACTACAGAAATATTGGCCTTCTACTAAATGGAAACACCCTCTCTACCTCACACACACTCTCTACCTCAAAACACGCCACCACCCATAGCCATTAGAATAATATAATGATCAAAATGTGAAAGAGAGTATGAAACATACAAACTATATGGACAAAAGTATTGGGACACCTGCTCATTCACTGTTTCTTTTGAAATCAAGGGTATTCTGTGTATTCTGCTTTTGTTGAAGTAACTGTCTCTACTTTCCAGAGAAGACTTTCTTTTAGATTTTGGAGCATTGCTGTGAGGATTTAATTGCATTCAGCGACAAGAGTGTTAGTGATGTCAGGATGTTGGATGATCATCACCTCACCTCATCCCAAAGTAATCCCAAAAGTATTGGATGGAGCACCATCATTCCAGAGAACACAAATTCCACTGCTCCACAGCTCAATACTGGGGGCTTTATACCCCTCTAGGCCACATCTGGCATTAGGCCTGGTGCCAAGACGTACATGATAATCTGCTCCTGAGAGTCTTATCCTATTGGGACTAGACAAACTGTGTGTGCATTTGCAGATCTGTGTCAGCAGTGGGTCCAAGTTAAAGTAGCTGAATGCATTCATTAGAAGGGGCCCACAAACATTTGGGCATACATTTGATCAGGCTATGTGGACTATATATGTTTTATGAAAAAAAAGATGTGCCATTACTATCTATCCCAGCAATGGAAGTAATTTCAGTCGATTTATCTCTTTTTCCTGTATTCTCAGCTTCAGAGGAAAAGACACATTGGGAATGATATCGTCGCTGTGGTTTATCAGGAGGGTCACACTCCTTTCATCTGTGATGTCATCAGCTCCCACTTCCTGCACTGCTTCATTGCTGTGAGGAGAGTGAAGCGGGAGAATGGGGCAGATGGGGGTGATGGAGGGGCATTTCAGGTGAGTCAGAGAAACTTCTGACCAAATATTTTTTATAACTACAAACAAAGTCCTGTTTGTAGTAAATACATTAGAATATAATTTTTATACTGTCCAAAATCAGTGCAGTTGAAATGGCAACTTTTAAAGCAGCATTATGTGAATGTAGAATTCGCACTTTGTGCCACCCCTCAAGGGCATGCTTTACACATTCATTTTACAAGCGAGATTTTACGAGAGATACAGAACGTTTACTGAAAGTTAAAGAAGCATGTGGACTGCTGCAGAAGAGTAATTGCTTACACAGGATTTTACACAAATTTGACTCTGCTTACGCAGCGTTACCCAGTTCTCGTGAGTTGTCCTGCCAGCTTCATTAAAGTTACATAGAGCAGTGAATGGGGAGCCGAGCCCAGAGTAGCACCGCTGTTCTCCCTATTAAAGTTCAGTACAGCATTGCAATGCTACATAGTGCTGCTTTAAATAAAACTCTTATTAAACCATTTATTTGGACTGGCAGGTGTCCATCACTGCTAGGGAGGACGTACCTCCGTTTGGACCCCCCTTACCCAGCCCTCCTATTTTTACAGAGGTAAGAACTTAGGTCAACTTGCTGTATTAATCACTGTTCTACCCCTGACTGTAAAGATGCACAAGGCAGGTGAGATACTGTGGGCCCAGAGATAGCTGCTTATGCCTTTGCATTATCTCCTTTTGCGAGATTTGCAGCTTACTAAGTCAAATAACAAGTGAAGTGAAGAACAAGAAACTTGAGATTCTTCTGCAACAATGAACTAAAATCATTTTGGCAATGTTTAAAGGCATAGCCTGGCTTTAGATTTTGATTGGTATTACCCAAACTGATTGTTCTCAGATTAAAGGAATACTTTTCTGTTGTAGGGCTCTGTGTTTCGGGAGTTTCTCTTGACTAAACTCATCAACGCTGAGATTTCCTGTTACAAGGCTGAACGGTTCAGTAGATTGGAGGTAAGAAAAGTAACTACATTCATTTTATACATCATTTGGACTTGGTATAATCTCCACAGAAATGAATGGGCAATAGAATGAGATGCTCTGGAGCTGCTACATATTGTTTGTCAGGTTATGGCAAACTCCCTATTAATATTCTTGATTTCAGATATGTTTGATGAGCTGGTATCTATAAAATTTTGGACAAATAAAGGACAGTGTACATGCATACAGTCTACATAACTGAACATTTTTATTAGGTGTTCTTTCTCTCTCTGTAACTTGTAAGTTGCGCACACGTTCCTCACTCTTGGAGGCGCTGCGCTCAGAACTGTCCTCCCGCTCCCAGTGCATGCTGAGAGAACCTGCACAGACTGGTGCCCCTCTGAGTGAGGGGGTGAGGGCAGCTCCAGAAGGGGGAGGAGGTTTCATTGAAAACTTTAAGGTGAGACAGATGCCTCACTGTTTAAGCTACATTTCTGCTACAAATCTAATTACAGTTAATAAGTAACAAGAGCTTACAATATCGCTGTCAATTAGTGGGGTGAATTGCCTTAAAGCAGCATTGTGCGAAAACTGACATTTCTTTTTCCTGGACTTCCTACAGTCGAGGAGGGGAATTCACGCTTTGAGCCATACCTAAAGGACATGCTTTACACATGCATTTCTGGACAAGCTCAGAGGTCTGAGGGCTCTGAAGTGATAGAAGCATGGGGACTGATGCGGTAGAGTAATATTACAGGATTTTACACAAATATAACTTCACAGTTTTTGCGAGCATTGTGCCAATTTCACCAAAGTTACACAATGCAGTTGGCGGCGTGCCGAGCACAGAGTAGCAATGATAGAGATGATAGAGGTACTCCTCTTCTTATTTCAGGTCAGTGGAGCATCACAATGATGAATGTTGAAGCTGCTATTTTAAGGTAAAATGTTACATAATGCTGCTTTAATGTGGGACACCTAAGCTTTATTTAATGTAGGTCTTCCTCAAATAAATAAAAGCCAATAAACTATTGGTTAACAAAAGCTGTGATGCTCAAATGTTGAATCTTAGATTAGGGTAGAGCGATCTTCAAACAGGAAGAACCCCTAATGCAGAAATGCCCCACATGAGGCTAATTCACCCTACTGTGAAAATCCCATGCTTTAAAGGATAAAAGGTAAAGGATAAAGGTGCACGTATTCGTCACTGTACAGTGTGGACTGTACAGCGAAATGTGTCCTCCGCATTTAACCCATCTGGTAGTGAACACACACTCACACACACACACGTGTTAGGGGCAGTGAGTACACACACACACCCAGAGCGGTGGGCAGCCAACTCCAGCGCCCGGGGAGCAGAGAGGGTAAAGGGCCTTGCTCAAGGGCCCAACAGTGGCAGCTTGCCGAGCCCGGGAATCGAACCCACAACCCTGTTATCGATATCCCGGCGCTCTAACCGCTGAGCCACCACTGCCCCTCGCTGAGCCACCACTGCCCCTAATTGGTTAATTGGTTACACACTTGCTTCAAACTGAGCCTAGCAATTAATTGTATTCTGTATATTATTATACTTACATTGACCTACTGTACTTCACGCACAGACCACAGGAAAGCCAACCTGAACTTCCAACCAAAAATGATCTGTGAATGATAAGTGTGGTCGGCACTAGCAAAATTGCTGTATGTAGGCTGTTTCTGCCTGTGTTCGTCTTCTAATTTGGCAGACCGAATCTTCACCCCTGAGTGTAAGAAACCATGTAATCATTTAGTTTGTTTGACATTCATTAGAAACTAAACACAGTTTCATATCCTGTGAGCCCCCAAATCCATTCCAACCTGCTCATGTCACAGATACATACAATAAGAATAAGGCCATGGCATTTGGGGTGGCACTATGAGAATCACAAAGGCAGTTTGCTTCAACAAATAGAAACTCGAGTCAAAATCATTTGCATTTTCCTCACTCTAACAACCTATCTCTCCTGCAGAGAGCCATCAGGGTGCGCAGTCACTCTTTTGACACACTGGGAGGTGCAAAGAAGACAGGAGGGGCAGGAACCCAGAAGCAAAGGGTAATCTCTCAAACACACCATTCTCTCCCTCTCACACACATATGTCTATGTGGAACATTTCCTTGTTCCTTGTTCCTTAAACGTATGTAAATGGTGTTGTGCCACACCTAACATAGCTCTAACCTTAACCTCAGCAACCCCAAGATCAACTTTACCCTCCGTCACTCACCATATATCTATTTGGGGAGGAGGCATTCTTTACATATTTGGATCATAGAGAATGATAGACTGGACATGTGACTGTACTGTGTTTTTTATTAGAGATGCATTATATTGTAAGTACATCACATTGTAACATACTGTAATTTTGAAGCTTGGAGATAACAACATGCAGTATTAGTGTTGGATTGGGAACCTGCAAGGCACGGCTTCTATTTCAAATGTTGAATGCTCTAATAAAGAAAAATGATTTATTAGGTATACTCCAATTTACTTACTATATATATATATATATATATATATATATATATATATATATATTTCTTTTATATACAAATACATATATATACATAAAATATAAAAAAATTATATATATACAAAAATATATATATTATATATACAAATACAGAATTTTATAAATTATTACTCTCCTATAATTTACATGATCCTACAATATATATTTTTTCCCCCCCACAAAATTCCCATGTGCTGGATCAGGAGGGAGAAAGGTAAGCAATGGCTCCCTATCTGCCTATCTGTTGACACTGAACACTGTGCCGTGTTATGTACAAAGGCTGTATATGCCCTCTCTCCCAGGCATATCTGTTTGGTGAAATTCTTACCCTATGTTTTATGTCTTTTTTGTGACCCACAGCGAGTCAGGCCAGAAGACACCTGTTCCTGGCCTGCTGCCGACCGACAGCCTGGCCTATACAGATGTCAAAGGTCACACAAGCCCCCAGGAAGACATGTAGCATGCTGCTTGGTGATCCCAACCAAAACGATCTGCCTTGTCTGACTATAGACTAGACATGGAAAACTCACCAAAAGAGGAGTATGCATATCTGCGAAGCACAGTCAGAATCATAGAGACTCCATTGTTTTGTAGCTGTAGCTCAGTACAAAATAATAAAATATATTGAGCTGAAAATCTAGACAGGCAGATCCAGCATAGTAAGACACAATTTTTTGTCCCTGGACATAAATAAACCATGGTGTACACACAAGTATGTAGATATCCCTTCTAATGAAAAAAAAGGGCCCCCCTACTTACCACTGGACTGTGGAGCTGTGGAATGTCATTCTGTGGAGTGATGCACACCAGCAAACCCTTGGTGGAGTAATGTTTGTGATCCAGAAATGATCATTCAACATCAGTACCTGACCTCACTAAAGCTCAGGCTGTTGTTGCAGCAAATCAGGACATACTATTATTTGTGCTTTTGATTTTAGAGAAAACAGTGGATAAGCAGATGTCTATAAACTTTGGTTCCATGTTTTTTCTTAGGTACTCATGCTCTGTTCTCTTCATACTACCATACTACCATATACCACCGTTTGGAATCCCTGTGACACAAGGCTAGGCTAATTTAAAACTAGCTGGCCTAAAATGCACCTCAAAGTTCTTCCATCAGCAAGTCATTTAGATTTTCAACTACTGTGGGAATGTTGTGTGGGAGTATGCATGTTTGTAACAAAGGGTTCAGCTGCTAGCTGCTGAGTTTTCATTGTTTGCATGAACTTCCTTTAGCTGTATTTCCAGTCAAAATTCATTCATTCACCCTTCCATGGACGTTTACAGTCTTTTCACCCTAACCGACTCCCCATCCATTCTTTTAGAAAATATTATTTCTAGAGAAGATCCTCTGTTTTAGTTTGCGGTCCATGATTGACAATGAAAACTCACGAGCAGTGATTCACATTTCAGTAACATTATCTTTATTGGTCCATAATAGTCCATTATGACTCTGGTTAGTTCTAACCAGTGTCCGTGTGATTGGTTGAGAGGCATTATTGGAGTCACAATAATGGCACTCCAAATTATCCGTTTCCAGGTCCTGCGGGATTCTCCTTCAGAATTATCTCCTTCAGCAGACACCCCCCCCCCCCAAACCAACACACTTACTTATCTACTAACACCTACCTAATACCTATAAATAAATAAAACAAGTAAATATATATTTCTTATATCTTTTTATTTTGTTCAGGCTTTTAACGTAAATGTATGGAAAACTTTGATTTTCAGATGGTATTGATTAGTTTTTACTCTTTCATTCATTCATAACAGAGGCACAGGGTGAGTCAAGGGCCAATATTTCACTGAATTACTGTTTAATATAGTTATATTATTGCTTGCCACATTTAAAGGCATGGGGTTTACTGAGAAGAAACATTTTACCACTACCACAAATGTAGTTAAGGAAAGCAGCCCTTTACCATCACAGGAGCACCACCATGATGTGATGGTAGTACCATGATAGTATGCTGTTCTGTTTTGTGAAATCTGTGATAGCTTTATGGCAGATGTCAGAAGAACATTATTCCAGAAAGAGTCATGGTCATTAAGGCTTTTATTTTTGGAAATAAATGAGATGATGCTATATGTCCTTTGTGTTAGCAGTGTTTTTTGCCTTCAAGCTCTCCACTAGACACCATTTTTATAGTCGGATTTCCCCATAGTTTGCTTCTTGTGGAGGTTTTCTAGCCTACTTTACTCTGCTGTGGAGGTCATATTTAGGTTCAGCAGGGCTGACCATAATAAAGCCTGGGAGCAATCATGCTTAATCTATAGGAGACAACTTCACATGTATTGTGTTACAGCTGTACTCTTGGAGGTCAACATCCAGGAATGGGCACCCCCTACTGTCTCTTCCTAGTAAGAGCTACAGTGGGGCAAAAAAAAAAAGTATTGTCAGCCACTGATTGTGCAAGTTCTCCTACTTAGAAAGATGAAAAAGGTCTGTCATTTTCATCATAGGTACACTTCAACTATGAGAGACAAAATGAGAAAAAAAATCCAGGAAATTACATTGTAGGTGTTCAGCTCAATACTTTGTAACACAACCTTTACTGGCAATGACGGGTCAAACGTTTCCTGCAAGTCTTTACAGACACTGTAGCTGGTATTTTGGCCCATTCCTCCATGCAGATCTCCTCTAGAGCAGTGATGTTGGGGGCAACACAATTTTCCTATGGGGTTGAGGTCTGGAGATTGGCTAGGCCACTCCAGGACCTTTAAAAGCCTTTTACAGAGCCACTCCTTTGTAGCCCGAGCAGTGCGTTTGGGATCATAGTCATGCTGGAAGACCCAGCCACATTCCATCTTAAATGCTCTCACTGATGGAGGTTTTGGCTTTAAATCTCAATACATGACCCAGTTCATTCTTTCCTTAACACTGATCAGTCATCCTGCCCCCTTTACAGAAAATTAGCCTCAAGGCATTATGTTTCCACCCCCATGCTTCACAGTAGGTATGGCGTTCTCAGGATGTAGCTCAACATTCATCCTCCAAACACAAGTTGAGTTTTTACCAAAAAGTCCTATTTTGGTTTCATCTGACCACATTCTACCAATCCTTTTTATACAGAAGAGCTTCCTCAACAAGTTACAGGTCTGAGACTCAGAAATCTTGCTTATGAATACATTTTCCACCATAAATTACATTCTTTAAAAAAAAAAAATCCTACAATGTGATTTTCTGGACTTTCTCTCATAGTTGAAGTGTACCTTTGATTAAATTTACAGACCTCTCATCTTTCTAAGTAGAGAACTTGACTACTTTTTTGCCCCACCATCTCAGAGCACAAGATTTCAGTCTCAACACAACCGATTCAGCTCATTTACAAGCAGGATCAGATGCATTTGGGGCAAGAACACTTCAGCTCCCTGGAACTAGTCAAAGACCTGCTGACCATTTACTGGCCTTATTTAAACAGTCCTACAACATTACACAACCAGTAGCGGAATCCCAGCCTAAAAACAGATGATTTGATCAGTTCAGAGGCAAGGCCCCAACAACCTTGTGACCCACTAATCATTTAGGACAGACCAATAAAACAAATCTGAAAAAGTAAAGCCTTAAAATGCAGGCCATCAACTAAAAAACCCCACAAACACCAACATCTGTCTGGAATAAACCAATTTTATTGAAAAATCTAGAAGGGATTAGACAGAACCCTCTTGACACTGGTTAAGTTCAATCCTCCTCTTCATCATCACCTCCACCAGCACCACCCTGGCCCTTCTTGGCATTCTTTCTCTTCACACGGCCTGGACGGCCACCTCCATATGGTGAGCGCAGGGAGAAGTCGATGTGCTTCTGGCTGTCCAGCCTCACCACAAATGAAGGGATGTTCACCACCTGCTTACGCACACTGCAGAACAAACGACAAAGCTTTAGAGAACATAACAGACCTGGGGGACACCCACCTGTAGATGGGTTCTGATCATTTACTGCTTTCTCTCTCAAGGCCTCATTCACGAGGAATTCGTGACATCACAGACAATCTGACATGTTTCACTTAATCATTGGCCATGAAAGAAAGCATTAAGACCATTGAAGCATGTGCCCAAACTTTACCTTTCGACCACAGTGTCGTGTGCAAATCGCGCCGTCCATGGCCAGCTTTGGGCTCTGGGCACTTTTATGGAGCAAAGGTATACGGCTTAACTGCCGAATTGACCTTGCAGAAATTTCATACACACTCCTCAGAGAAGCTAATACAGCAAACGCTAACGAAAGAGGAAGCACAACCTCAATGCAGGAAAAGTAAATCAGGTACCTACTTATGGCCATGCATTCCCTTAAGTCAGGGATCTAACTAGCCTAATTTCACCATTCCTTACCGGATGTGCCTCTGGCGGATGAGAACACGGGCATGGTGGATACTCTTGGCCAACCCAAGCTTGAACACCTGAGTCTGCAGCCTTCTTTCCAAGAAGTCTTCTACCTTCAGGCCCAAAATGTAATCAAGCTTCATCTTGCTCTCATCCAGCACACCAATACGCACCAATCGTCTCAGCAGAGCATTACCTACACAGAAACACTCATTACATTTAGTCACGCAATACAAAGTCCATACAGTAAGCCTGCAATGTACTAACCGGCCTCATTCACGAGGAATTCGTGACAACACAGACAATCAGAATATTAATTTAAATCATAGGCCACAAGACATACAATATCTTTGAAAATACCACTTAGTAGAACAGTAACATACCCTCAAAGAGACGCTTGGGGTCCTTCTCATCCAGGGTGAGCAGCTCTCGGGCAGCCTTGCGGATTTTGGCCAGAGTGAACTTGACCCTCCACACCTCACGCTTGTTTCTCAGCCCATACTCGCCTGTCAAGAGCATAACAGTCATCAATCCACCTAGATTTCTTTTTTTAAGTGACTCAAGCCCTGCATACTAAATAGCACCATTTCTTACCAATGAGTTTCAACTCCTGGTCGAGACGGGACTTCTCAAAGGGACGGCGAGGGGTCACATATGTCTTGCGACACACCCAGCTCTTGGCAACGGGCATGATGAGTTACTTGCGCCTGTAAAGGAGCACCAGAGATGGTGAAATGACGGGTCATGAAAGTTATATTAAAACACAGGACAATGGCCAGCAACTTATACTAGTGTAACAGTCATTTTATATATAAATAAGAAACAGCAGACCTGCACATTACAAAAAATTCAGACATTAAGCACATGCACACCCATTACACCTGAACCTATATTACAGGGGGTTGTCCTACAATGAAGTGCTAGGCACTCGAGAGAGAGAGAGGCGCATAACAGTAATGACTACAGTAAAAACTGAACCCAATAACAGGAAATTATACATCTGCAAAAATAACAGATTAAGAAAATAGCCTCAAAGTAACTCATCGTATCAGCTAGTTACTGAAGCTATTTAGAAAAAACGGACAGTCCAGCAGCTAGCCCATAAACCGAGAGGTCGAACACCTTAATGGATCCACTTAAACTAGAACCACAAATAACTTATCAAAAATTAATATTTGAGATAAAACATGACCAGCTTTAAGAACAAGCTGAACAAGTACATAAACCAACATGTCTGACAATGTTACACGTACAGCAGGCCGACCAGACCACGCTGCCCTACAAATGGCGCCCACATGTTAGCGTTAGCCTGCAGCGGAGAGCTGAAACGCTACATTCACGGGTTTAATAAAGCCTTAAAATCTGTAAAAACGTCACTTTCTAACCATGTTATTATTTATCCACAACAAGGACTGCGCTACATCAATAAGAACTAGCACGCTAGAAAGAGACCAGTCCGTCATTACCTGACTCTATCAGGCTTGGTAAGAAAAGAGGGAGAACGGAAGTGGAGCGGGCTTATAAAGACGCCTGCTGAACTACATTACCCACAAATCGCAGCGAGAGAATGACGCAGCTGAGACGGACTGACTACGATTGAATAGTGCCTCCTACAGGACAATGACACTGCAGGGCTTTTGTGTTGTAAAATGAGACTCACTGTGCACATTATACCTCTCTCACAAGCCCCCCTTGCGAGTCCACATTACAGGGTTAGTGTAGCCTCTATATTATCATGCACATTTGTTCACCACTCACTCATCATTGGTCAGTTTCTGACCATAGGGTCACTGTTAATGTTATTTGGGTGATGAACCATTCTCAACACAGCAGTGACTCTGACATGGTGTCAGAGGATCAGGCCCACCGGTGTTCCTAGGGTGGCTACTCACATCAGTGTCACTGCTAGTTTGAGAGAGAGAGAGAGAGAGAGAGAGAGAGAGAGAGAGAGAGAGACTATTTATATAACAGTGTAACAAGATTCTGGACATGTGTTTCTGTCTATCAAGCTTGGTCACTGACATACAGGGGCACACACACACACACACACACACACACAGCAGTGAACACATGCCACCCCCCAAAGATTTTCTCAGTGCTGGCTTTCTGTCGGTCGAGTGAGACGGACACACTGCAGTCTCTTTCTTTTTAGATTTTCATCAAAGCTAAGACTCCACGTTTTCCTACTTTCCATCTTTTCCTTCTCATTTTCAAGGACCACTTTTGGTCCCTCACAGGTTTTTGGACATTAACCTCTCCTGACCTTTCAGCTTGTTCTTCAGAGATATCTTTTTTTTTTTCGTCCCTACTTTTCTCTCCCTTGTTCCTCTTTTCCTCCTCAACCTCTCGGCCTTTGCTTCTGCTGGTCTCTTGTCTCTGGCTATGCACCATGCTGTCCTCTCCTACTGTCATTCTACAGCCTTACGGACTGCCTGTGTACCCGCAAACTGCCTCCTGCTACCCCAGCTTAGTGCAGGTAAACCCCTCTCTTACCCCTGTTTTTCTCATCTGTCTGTCTGTCTCTCTTGTCATAATGAAACTTCTTGCAGTAGGCCTTGCTCAGTTCATCTGCACAAGATGTAACAATAACAAAGCAACAAGAATATTAACAGCAATAATAATAATAATTTATTCATTCCACATTTGTAAATAAATATCATATTTCCTCATTTTTAAATTATACATTGACGCAAGGCTTCATCATTAGCTAATATAATAACCCTGCAGTAAGGGTGATTGTATGTACGACAGGCTTATTGAGGCAGAATTGAACTGCAGAAGTATTTTCATAATTTTATTTGAACATAACTATGTACAAGATGCTTTACGATAGTTAAATAGCAAACATACTCAATAATATCAGACTTTAACATAAAGCTCACTCAGAACAAAACTAGCACGGTAGCTGGTGTGAAATCAAAAGGAGTCACATGCTGTCTTGGCCGTGATAGTTGGGCAGTAGATCCTAATGATGAAAACATGACTCAAAATAATAGATGCCACGTCATCAGCTGAGGCCTTTATCTTCCTACTAACAACATGGTTCCTATTGGGGTTTGGTGAGATTATCAGTTTGTAATGAACTTTAACTGCTTACGACTATTTATTACACCCTCAGGTTTATTCCATGCAAACCAGTGCAAACTGGCAGAGGTGGCCCTAAATTATACCTTGGGGGGGGGGGGGGGGGGGTAGTAGTTCTAAGAAGTTAGGGGGTTATGGCTTATACATATTTATAATGAATCATGTCAGCTGTTTCCTTTTTAAAGCAAGGACACACTGCCCTGCCGTACCCTGCGTATGTGTGTCCCTATGTGAGTGCATGTGCCTGTGTGTGTATCACCCTGTTAGTGAAAATCAGAGTAGTTGATAAATGTTGTGTATCTGCACTCTCTCTCTCTCTCTCTCTCTCTCTCTCTCTCTCTCTCTCTCTCTCTGTATTTTTAGCCTGTTCCACTCACTCTGAAGATTAACACTGATAGAGAAATACATACACACACACACACACACACACACACACACCAGAAACACTTTGGTGTGGTATTTCAGGAGTGATGGTTAATGAGGCTAGATTAGTCATTACACGAAATCTGTCAGATCATTAAATATCTGTGGTCTGCAGTCATGACATCATAACACCGTTCACAGAGTGGTGCATGTAAATGAATTTTGAAAGTATTTAAGCCACAGTTCGTTGTGTTTGTATCTGTGTATGAAGCAGTTGACGATTGTGGATTGTGTTTTGCTTAGGATGCAAAGGTTGAGGTTAGCCTACAGCAATATACAAAATTTGTCGCTGTCACACTAAATCTCCAAAACGACGACTTTACAAGAGGAGGAAGAAACCTTCTGAACTTTTGGTGGAAGGCAATGGAAAAAGTCATTATTACAAGTCATTTTGGCATGTTTCTATTGGTCCATTCCTCATTACATTTTGTCACAACTACCAGATGCAGATTATTTACAGCAAAAATGGAGAATGTGAGTGAGTGTGTACGTGTGAGTGAGTGAGCGTGTGTGTGTGTATGTGTGTGTGATCTCAGCTGTCTCTGAAGGCACCTGGCATCCTGCCGCTGACCTGTAACCCCAACACTGACAGCTGAAGAGGGGGGTTGGGGTACAAATAGTAGTGAAGGTGTATGTGAGTGTGTGTGTGTGTGTGTGTGTGTGTGTGAGTGCGTGAACATAACATGTCTTCATCTAATGTCAATAAGCTGCATTAGAGAAGAGAGAAAAAACAGCTGAGCCAATTACAGTCCGATCTCTAGAAGCCTCTATCTCTGGAGTAACTATTGGGAATGCATTTGTGGGGTAGATAAGGAGAAAATTATCTGTGTGTGTATGTGTGTGTGTGTGTGTGTGAGTGTGCCTTGTAGCAGGACATACTATACTATGTTTAAACGCCTCATGTTTCCACTCCTCTTTGGTCATGTCAATCACACTCGTGAATGCAGTACTGTTGCCATTATTTCCAAACACATTTGCAATACAAATATTAAAAGTAATACACTTGTATATATTTAGCTGTAATATTTATTTTGACGTTCACTATAATTTATAGTGTTGCCTTCTGTATTTCATGTGAGGCAGGTAAACAGGTTTTTCACAGGTCAAATAAATCCTTTGATTCAAATGAAGCGAAGCAAAAGCAACAAGTTCTGATGAACTATTCAAATCTCACAAGTCCTTTAAATAAAATGTCATTTTTACATGTATGTACAGGGAAGGAAAGGGTTAAATCTGTGATTTAACACTAAATTAAAAGTCTAAATATAAGTGTGATTATGGTGTGACATGCACTGCCGGAGCGAAGTGCAAATTAGAAGAAATTAGAGTAAAGAAGTGGTATCTGAGAAAAGTCACGTTCTCCAAAAACAGAACCGCACAGCTTAACACAACTCCATAACTAAAGTGAGAAGCTGAGTAAAATAGTAATTTAACTAATTTTCTCATGTACACAATTCTTTCTTACTCCCAAAGTTAGGGGTCAGCTCTAACTTTGTAACCTTAAATAGACATGCCAATGTATTTTCTGCACGTGTGTTTCATACGGGTTCTCTTAAAATGGACATAAATATGTTGTATAGCTAAAGCCAGCAGTAGCAGCCATCTTTAAGCCTGAATTTGATCTGTACTTTTGTCAGATAGATGGATAACAGACAGCCACACAGCCCCAGAAACCATATAAGCAAAATCATTCAGGTTTAAAGTTAGCAACTCAAATAAGTGTGCAATGATTTAGACTGGCATGATGCATAGTGTGGATTATTTCATTACTTGTTGGCCATCACATTAGCCAGGTAGCTCATGTTTGTTTTGTTTTTTGGCTGATCGAGCTTTAACTGAAAGGGATGTTTGATTTTTTCACCCCTCATTTTCTCACCATCTTCCTCTGAGAAATGTTGAGACTATTGTGGTTATATTTGGCCCGCGCTATCTTCTGGCCACCAGGCTCCCGGGCCCCTTATCACAGCAGACTCTGTTCAGTGTCCGTTTAGCTGACGGACAGGTGGGGGGATGACTGACAGGGACAAACGAGTGCAGCTGGCATGGGGCAGCCCGAGAGCCTGGATTTGGCACGTTAGGATTGGTGGATGTGGGGGATTTATGGTGGGCTGGGCAGGCTGGAGGCAGGCATTAAAGCATGCAGCAGCTGGTGGTGGTGGTAGGGCAGAACGTGAGATGCACAGAAGGGGTAAGACGAGATATTTGCTCTTTACTTTCTCTTCCCATTTTTTTATGTGTTGAATGTTGTCTGAGCTGAACCTCAGTATGTTCACTTTTGATAGGTTTGTTACACTAAGGTTTAGGAGATGGGCATGTGAAGGCATGCACATTGAGGACTTTTTAGAAACCAGAGCCATTGAAACTGGCACGTGGGATTTGTAAACAATGCCTCAATGATGCTTGCAGTGGTCCCTAACAAGTCTGCATAGAAGCTTTAATGTACAAATATAGATGTAGGTTTTTTTTTAAATAACAGTATACTAATGTAATGTAAATTATAAACACTAACCATAATTTATTATTTAAATTATTTAGAATTCTTTACAGTTATTCCTGTGTTGGTTTGCATACAGAAAATACTGCTTAATGCCATGTTAATAAAATAAGACCCCAACTGGGCACGCATATGTTCAATAATTAGTATCAATTTCAGTATAATCACTTTATTTCTCTTTCTTCCCATAGGGTGCCCCTGCCCAGGAGGCAGGGCCAGGCACTGGTGACCCTGCCCTTCCTCAGGTATATGCCCCACCCCCTTCATATCCACCGCCTGGACAGGCCCCACCCACACCTGCCGGCAGGCTCCCACCCCTTGATTTCAGCTCAGCCCACCCAAGCTCAGAATACCAGGACCATCACCAGTTGAGAGTCTACCAGGGCACTCAGCATGAGGGGGCGGAGCCTTTAACTGCCACTAACACGGTAAGAAAGAGCCCATTGGCCACAAGACTGACAGATAAGATTAAGGTAGGGAGAATATGAAGTTGGACTAGTTTAGCTTAACAAGTGGGAAATGATAAGATAATGTATGTTTATTCAGAAGATGTTTATGTATAGTATATTTAGAGGTGGGTACAGTAGACACTCCTACTAAAAATGTATACTATAAGTAGTGATACTAAAAACCCTTAAACAGACAAAATTAGCAGAGCAATAAAACTATGTGCAACTTACAGAACTGCAGAGGAACGTCTTCTATCAGTGACTCTATTCTCCATTTTTGATGCACTCCTATTCCTAAAATTAGGAATTGAAAATACTGAGGAAAGTACAAATATTTTTACTTGAGTACATGTAACTAACTTAATTACTCTTGGATCATTTAAAAGCTCCAGCCATGCTTTACATAGTGTGACAAACTTCAGAAAGTAAATCATAAAAAATGGTCAAAATATGGAATAAAAAAAGTTGTCATGAACTTATATTAAAAGTTAAGCGTTTATAATGTAAAAAGTTATTGTTTTGGAGACACAATGTTTTGATCTGTACTGTGCTTTCAGTTATATACTGGTACTACATTTGTTAGATTATATTCTTCTTTTTGGGGATTTATTTGGTCTGTTAAATAAAATCAAATATATATAAGTATATATATTATTATATAATACAATATATAAATAGAAATGCTAAAGCTCCAGAGTAGGAGGTGAGAGCAACAACAAAGTGGTACAGGGGCTGACACAATACAACAGAATAAAACTCACCTATGAATAGAATTAGAGACTAAATGTGGAGGACATCATCAGAACTGGAGAGAAGTAGATTACGTTTCCTCAGAGTAGAAGTAAAAAACTTATTATTATTTGAAAATACTTCTTAAGAAGTATAACTTCATCCAAAACTGTACTTAAGGATAAAAAAGTGTAAACTTTCTAATGTGTTTCTTCTGTAACACCAGCATCCACATTTTCTGTGGTATTGGTCTGAACCTCTGTTTAAAAAGTTCCTATCCGGACAGGTACACATTCTGCCTGCATTAGAGTGCATAGAAAAAAACGCCAACAAAAAAAAAAACACTGCAGCAGGAAAATCTGAGCAGGGTGGATGAGGCTATGTGATGACACATAAGATGTTGTCTGGGCTCATGGGCATCTCCTGTCCTGCTATACATATCCTACCCACACTTAGCGCAACGATCTCTAACCATGTAAGGCAATCCAGCTGGCACACACAGTAAGGGTCAGGGGGGTATGAGGGGGATTGTTTATGAAACCTCTCTCTCTCCCTACCAGTCACACATTTGGACACACCTGACTGTTCTTCACAATGTTAAAGACAGGAAGGTCCATAGGCTAAAATAATAATAATAATAATAATAATAATAATAATAATAACTTCTGAAACCACAACTGTGCCAATGCCTGCTTATGAATGTCCTAATTAAGAAACCACTATCATTATTGGTATTGCTATGCATGTCATGGTAAAATGAATTGGTGGTATGTGTGTCCTCATTTATATATTTAAGCCAATCAGATATGTTGAAGTCTAGAGTATGTTCAACTGTTGGTAACAGTAATAATATTTTCATGTTTAGCAATCCAAAAGCAGTTTAAATAGTATTTTAATATCTTTTATAATATCGAAAGATATACAAGTATACTTTTGATAATAATTTACAATACACATAAAACACCCCAAAACAAAACCATTTTCTTTACCCTTTGAAGCCTCTGTTGTCACTCCAGAGTTAAATAGACTGGAACAGTATGTGTATAATATAAACACATATAAACACATAAACACATTAAATTAGTATTTTTTTCATTTACACGCTCATTACACTAATTAATCCCAGCAGAAAAGGTTTCATGCACCAAAAATGATTCAAACTAATTTTCCTCTTCAATTTTAAAACGGGTCAATTTGACCCGCAACATAACAGGAGAGTTATATGGTGGCAGAAGGCCAGAACATCAAAAGGTAGGCTACATTTCATGGTTTGGATATGTTTGCAATGATTCTAAAAATGGAAAATGAAGGAAACACGAAAAAACAAAAACAAAAAAATACACAACAGCATCATGGCTGGCGTGTCCAAATGTTAGAATGGGGCTTTACATACATGCAGGCCAACTGAGACCAGTTATGTCCTTTACATGAAGTAATAATATAAAAACCGAAGGGTAAATACTAGGGATGTGTGCAAGCTTCTGCTGTATAAAATATGTGTGCTCACTTTAGGATGTATATACTGTCGCTGTCATGCAAAAACCTTGTATCTCCATTTCTGCCATTTTTGACTATTTGACACAATTTAAATTGGACAGTTGTTCTTCACATTGTATCAGAATTCCATGACCAGTTTTCAGTCTAAATATGACCAGTGGGATAAACAGTGGAATAAAATATTTTTTACATTCACTTCCAATGAAAAAAATGGGGGAAAAGTTTTTGTCTGACAGCAATGATACACTGTATGGAATGTGTGCACAATGTCCTCGCGTTAAAGCAAAAACTTCAGTCCTGGAGGGCCTGATTGTGCTTTTCCTGCTTTAGCACTGGTTTAGTCAGTGTGTTCAACAGGGAAATCAGCAAACTGCGCAGGACTCCGGCCCTCTGTTCCTCACCCCTGCTTAAAAGGCTAATAGTGTAAGTGGTCTGTCATTCACAGCTACATTATTAGCCTGAGCATTTCAGTATCAGGTGTTAAATGATCTTTAAGAGAGTTGAAAGAAGTTGCTCAGCCAAATATGCTAACATGGCTAACTATAATTTAAAGCTAATTATAAGTATAATGCTCACTTGTAACTTGCATTGATGCATCACGTTCAACGGATGCCAGTTTAGAGGTGAATTAGTAAGAATTACTTGGAAATATTGTTAATTCTTAAATAAAAAAAGAAACCGTATATACACAATAGTTCATATTAGCATGTTATATCTGTATTAGCATGCTAATAAATGTGTCAGATCATTTGCTCTCTGTGGCTCAGCCTGAACACGGGTTATAGTGTATAATGAACAAAGTGGTGTTAGCCTCTCTCTGCAGAAACATCTCCTCACTGAAGGCCACATTACATATCCCACCACTAGAGAGCGCCAGTGTTACATGCTCCAGATATTTGGATATTCGGCCGTCGCCCATGATGGGGGGGGTCAAGGGGGGCAGGCAGACCGGATGACCCCTCCTCCGTCCCTGCAGTTTCGTCCAGGTTCAGTCAGATAAACACTTTGCATCGTGAAATGATAGCACCAACCCCACCCCATCCCATCCCCAACCCCAGCGCTACCAGTGTACCCCCGCTCCACACCCCTGCTGTGTCTGTGTGCAACGTGTGAGGGTGATGATGATGATAATGATGATGATGATAACGATAACAATGATAATGATGATAGTGATGACGATGACAGTGTTTCACCAGTGCTACCACAGCTACAACTCTGGTGCACCCAGAGTTAACTGTAACCCAGTGATTGTGTACATGTGTGTCGCTCTGGTTCTGGTCTGTGTCTGTGCGTACCTGTCCAATTATTTTCCTCCCCTGTTCCCCTCCTATTAATTTCTGCCCTTTTCCCTGGAATCTTGCATAATGAAGTTTAACCTCGTCAGCAGAAGCACAGCACCGTGGCTGGCCTGTCACACACCTTGGGAGTCCCCAAACCACCCGGCTTTGTGCTGAATATCTTCCCTTGCTGCTTACACTTCTTGTCTCTCACCTTGCTGAGCTCTCCTCTCTCGCTCTCTGTTTCTCACTCTATTTCACTCTTTCCCTCAACCTCCCCCTACTCCCCACACCTATTACTTTCTTTCCCCTTTTGTCTCACTCTTTTCACCCCACCCCTTTCACTCTCGCTCAAAGTGTGACTCTCTCTCTCTCTCTCTTCTCTCTTTCTTTCTCTCTCACCTACAGTTCAGTTCACACTTTCACTTTCTCAGACATTTGTTTCTCCCTGTATTTCTTGCCTTTTCCTCTTTTCACATGATCATTGTGTGGCCAAAGCAGTGTTTATGTATGCTGTCCCTAGTGAAAAAAACAATTCCCTAGACCCTAGTATGCTAAACTTCATTATACTACAGTGCACTGACCTGAAAGAGTGCTAAAATAGGGCAACTATTTTCGTAACTATACTTTAACTGTACAAAAATAGTACAGAAGCATTACTTTACTTGTGTTAAGTGTACTTAACTGTGTTAAAAGTAAGTACATAATATATATATATATATATATATATATATATATATATATATATATATATATATGTATATGTGTGTATTTTCATTCATATTTCACATAAACTTAAAGTGGACTTAAAACATTTAATTACAACTGCATTATTATTATACACAGAGTTAATTATATATGTAGTAAAAATATACATGACATCAATTTTCATTAAGACAGTCAATCCAGTTTCCAGTCCTGGATTTTGTTCCTGCTTGAAGTTAAGGACACAGTTAATGTAAGTGAATGGCCACACAGTATCACACTTATCAAATATTATAAGGTCCAGATTCGAAAACCTCTGTAGAACCTGACGCAGAGTGGTCACTATAGCATTTAGCCAACATGAAGCCACACTCAGCAGCAGATAAAATGGTAACTTGCTCTTACAGCTTCCAACATTAAGGTCAGGCAGCTACAACACTGTATCAATTACAAGTGCAGGGGAAGTTAGCCTGGGGGGAAATACTAGACACTGATGAGTAAAAATGAGCAAAGTCATGCCCAGTATGCAAATAGTTGATGCCAGGAGCTGATGGGAAAGTTGTGACTTTTTATGCAAATAGGTTGTACCCCCCAAACAAACCCACTGTTTATTATTGACCCAGCACAGCTGAACATCAATATAAACATCAATATGGGAGAAATGATTAAATACAACATCAGTGCAGTAGATTTTTAGTGTGTGCCGTTGTATAGGTTGATTCAACTCAAATATTTGTAAAAGGTCCACAAATATTTATGGAACTCAAAACAGTTGAATAATATGTGGGATACATAAATAAAGTATATTTTAACACAAGTATTTAAGAAGTATATTAAATTAAATGTACACATTTAGGTACATAAGTACATAAATCCAGTAGTGTATTTTTTATAGATTCACATGAAGTTTTTTTAAAGAATATAAGTAGGATATAATAAAGCATCTCTGTCTCTTTCTTTCTCTCCCTCTCTCTTTGTTTTTCTCTGTTTTCACCCCCCCCACCCCCCCACACACACTTTTGGCCACAGCTGCAGCTAATTCCTTTTACCATCTGCATAGTAGACGTGTATCTCTGACTGCTTTACTTTTCATCTCACTTGGCCAACACTGCGCTCAGTTTTGTATTCTTCACCATTTTTTATCACTTCTTACTGCCATTTTTTTCTTTTTTGCCTGAAATTCTTTTCTGCTTTTACATTTCCCTCCATTTTTTCCCTAATTCTTTTCTCATTCTGCTTTTTTGCATTTTTTTTTCTTCTTAATCTTTTTTGTTTTTGCAATGGTTGTAACAAACCTTTTAATCAACTGTACATTTTAATGATTATAACATTTTTGTGGCATTTGGTGAGGCTGATAAAGACACACACACACACATACACTGGCATCGTGATGCATTGTGGGGTGGTGGATGTTTTGGATTTGACGCACAGTTCCTTGTAGTATTGATCTGCATGGGGGCATTATATGCACAAGTGCCAGTAAAACAAAATCTGTAATCTTGGCAAAATAATGTGACACATAATCATGCATCAAGAAGCACTGTAATATTTTACCATGTTTATACACACTACTTGAGCCACAGCCCCTGGATTGTTTTTTCCTTAAGGGGCTTAAAAAATGTAATCACTGAGGTAAAGGTATGTGAAAGTATGTCAAGTTGATGGTCCATTATCAACATGCAGAACGTGTTCCTCTGATCTGTTTCTAACGGGCATGGATTTAGAAAGCTCACTAAAATGGATACTTGGTCACGGCTCCTCACATTTGCTTGAGAAGAGTCACTGGATGGAGAATGCTCATGTGCTTTTTGTGGTCACTTAGTAGAAATGGTTTCCCTCCCCAGTGGAAATGTGATGCTTTGTAATAAGTAGTTATTGCAAGGTGTTTTTGAAATGAAAGTATGATATGAGCAACTTGTGTAACTGTAAAGGCACACTAAGCAAAACACTGCATATTACTATATGACTCACTGTTAGTCACTCCACTTGTTCCAGAACTCAGTAAACTGACCACATGTAAAGACAGCCACACCCTGCTTAGTGTACCTTTACGCTTACTTTTTTGCCTAAATACTTCCTCTTACCCTCTTCTGTGTTTTTCTCCTTACACTTTCTGCTACATTGTTTTTTTTTATTTATCTCCCCCGTGTCTATCATGTCTGGCCTCTCAGGACGACGCACTTGCCCCCGTGACCTCTGACCCCCAGCCTCTGAGTGCCTCTGTGGCGAGTGGTGGATCAGGAAGTGGGGGTGAGGAGGAGGGGTCGGGTAAAGCCCAGCCCAAAAGGCTCCACGTGTCCAACATACCCTTCCGATTCCGCGACCCGGACCTAAGGCAGATGTTTGGGGTAAAAAAAAAAAACACACCATGTCAATATCTCAGGAGACAAGAATGATCACTTAGAGGCCTAAAGTTATTATTGCTGTTTTGCTATACATTGAATTTTTATTACTTATGGGCTCTGAGTGGTCCAGCAGGCTAAGATGCTGCCACTATGATCTGAGGTTTGTTGGTTCAAATCCTGGGTCATGCTGCCTGCAATCAGCAGCCGGAGCCTAAGAGAGAGCACAATTGACTTTGCTGTCTCTGGTTGGGTAGATGGCTCTTGCTCTCTTGCTACATCAGTTCAGTGTGTTGCTGAACAGCATGAATTCATTGTCAGGTAGACAAATGCAAATGCAATTTTTTATGTACATTAACATGCTAATATGAACAATGGTGTAAATGACATGGTCTTTTGTCTTCCAGCAATTTGGCAAGATTTTGGATGTGGAGATCATCTTCAACGAGAGAGGGTCAAAGGTTGGTAAATATCATATTATAGACTCATTCAGCATTCCCATCTCTTGCTCTGACCCATTGACTGAGGTCATGTTTCTGCTCAGGGTTTTGGCTTTGTGACGTTTGAGAATGCAGTGGAAGCAGATCGGGCCCGAGAGAAACTCAACGGCACAATCGTGGAAGGCAGGAAGATTGAGGTACAGGATGTGATTGGGTTTTACACAATTGACTTTGTCCATTGTCCATTTATCCCATGTGTAGTTTGGTGTTTTAGTTTTGCAGTAGAGGTCCAAACATGATTAAGCTGAGATTAATCAAATTTTATATCTCACCAACTAGCTCTTTGAAAACTGCATGCCTAAGTTATCACAAATAGGCTTCAATATTTGCTGATTTGTTATGAAATGTCATCTGTTTTACACTTGATGTCATAGGTAAATTCCCCTTGTCAGTACCTACACTGTCTGGTTTCTTTTTGCGTGGTAACTCTGTGGTTTACTCAGCAGTAAATCTAGTGCAATTGTAAAATGTAAAAATGTTAATGTCTCCTCGCTACAGGTCAACAATGCCACAGCCAGAGTGGTGACCAAGAAGCCTCAAACTCCACTTGTGAATGGTGAGCTCCCAATTACTTTTATTCAAATACAAAATGACTGATATTTCCACATAATCCGTATATATAATACTCTGTCATTTTAAAACATTCAATGCTCTCTAGGGATTTTAGAATATTATTTTTTTTGCTTCAAACTGTCATTACTAATAAAATCCTGTTTTTCTTTCTCTAGCCACAGGGTGGAAGATAAATCCAGTAATGGGAGCCATGTATGCCCCTGAACTTTATACTGGTATGTTATCAGTTTTTTACTCCTTCGTTCTTTGCTCTTTATGACATGCTGAAAGACTACAGATATTTGGAACAACAATTAGTGGTATGTTTTGCTGGTTCTTAAAGCTGTAGTTTGCTGTATTAGGTTTACTGTGGGTTATGATATAGATATGTTGTAAAGTTTTGGTCCCAGTGAACTCAATAGATAAGAATTCTAGGAAGGGAGGGTTGGGGCCAATAGCATACGCTTGTTAGATAAGCCATTAACATTTTCTGCTGTGTCTCTTTGATTGACTGCTTTTCTTTTCCTCTACGTCAGTCGCCAGCTTTCCCTACCCTGTTCCCACACCAACCTTGGCATATAGAGGCTCTGCCCTCCGGGGGCGTGGTCGCGCTGTATACAACACAATTCGCTCTGCAGCTACAGCAGCTGCACCTGCTACTGTTCCGGCCTATCCTGGGTCAGTATTGTTCTCTCTGCACTCCCTCACTCAAGAACTTCTTCAGGCTGGTGATTAATCTGCTGCTGTTAATCAGCATCAGTCAATTCCTGACCACATAAGTGTAGTTATGAACCATTTTAATAAAGGAGACGTGTGAAGAATAGGTTAAAGAAGTGAATGTAAAGATCCTTTGCAATTTAAAGGTTTTTCATACTTACATCTAAAGAGTGTTTTTTTAATAGCATCGCACAAAGAACCCTTAGTATAGTAAACTAGACTATATTATACAGTCCAGATTAGTGAGCATCCAGTATGTAGAAGTACAGTCTACTAAAATGAATGGGGAGTGTATATCCTCTCAGATTCTCTGAGTGCTTGATGGTATGTTCTCTTTACTTTTCACAGGGTGGTCTATCAAGATGGACTCTATGGGGCAGAAGTCTATGTGAGTTTCCTAGTCGCATTATACCTTATTTTCTACAACTATATAATTGCTTTTCCATCTAAATAGTACTGAACATTAAGTTGATTTGACTCTCTTTCTTTAGGGAGGATATCCTGCCGCATACCGGGTCGCTCAGTCACCCTCAGCTGCAGCCACAGCCGCTTACAGTGATGGGTGAGATATGCCTCATTTTGTTACCTCTTTTCACACCAAGTGTTTGAACTTGCCCACCCCTTCACTGGCCACCATGCACTCATATCTCCTTGACTGCTTTTGCCAGCTTTAACGTAAACATCTCTGTCGCTGCAGGTATGGGCGAGTGTATGCCACTGCAACCGACCCTTACCATCACTCTGTCGGGCCGACCACCACCTATGGAGTTGGTACTATGGTGAGGCATTCAGCAGTATTCTTCCTTTTACGCAACACCCTTCCTTACCCAGAATAAGAAATAATCCTTTTAGCAAATCAACAGAAGAAGCTTTTTTGCTTCCACAAAGAACCATGTTTGTAACAATGACTGTGAGTGACAAGAACTAACTTTCTAAAGTCTAAAGTCTTTGGTACATACACAAGTTTTAAATTCATAGCAGAATAACTAGGGACCATACACTACATGACCTCAACTTGAATCGAACCAAACACGGCCCAACACTGGAGTTCAGTGGCGTCCTATAGAAAACACTCAGATTAAACATGAGAGTACATGAATGTGTCACTGTTTGAGCCACCATTTGCGCTGACTCAAAATGTAAGTAATGCGAAAAACACCTTTGGGTGAGGTTGAGGGTGTGAAGAGAGGGCCTGTGCAAAAATTTGAATCCTTCACACACTACTCGATTCTCTCTCCAACTGTTCACTCCAAACAAAACAAAAAAAAAGCTTGCAGACTAGAGCCAACCAGCACAGACTGAGAATCAGGGCTAAAAACAGGGTTAAGTACCTTCACTTGATGTAAAGGTTCGTTAGCAAATTTAAAACATGTGCAAACATGGGGCCTCAATCTTTAACAGTTCTTAAGTAAGAATTTCTTACTTGCCCATTTTTCACAAAGATTCTGACACTGACCAACGCTTTCTTATTTGGGATTTGTATATTTTAACAAAACAATGATGGGCTCCATGGTTGTCAGATCATAGCTATGAACAATTCTGTGGTATAAAAACACATCACGGATATGATGTTTGGACTTTTCTTAAGAACAACTTTAAGAAAAATCTAAATGAGGCCCATGGCTCTTCAGTCAGCATTGCTGGAATAATCATTTGCAGCATCTTTATTTTTTAGTAGCGTAGATTAAGATGCTCTTTTTTTGAACATGTTTTAATTTCATTAGGACTATTTCCGTATTCATCATACACACATTCATTATTCGCGGCTGCTATATATTATTAATCATTACTCTGTCATTATGATCAATATTAGCATGCTGATGCATTCATTTGTTACAGTTTGATAAGTTAACAGCCTTGCTGTGCAAAAAGCTGCACAGTCTGTGTGAAACAATTAGGCACATCTGCAGTGTGTCTGACTCACTGCATTTTTACTCACACATTATTTAACACAAAGTGTAAATACATCTGAAATAATAACATCTTCCTCTTTTTTTGACTGCAGGCAAGTTTGTATCGTGGAGGCTACAATCGCTTTACCCCTTACTGAACCCAGCCCCTCTGCCACACCTCTGTCTCCCCATGGGACTCAGGGGTCACTTCCATCACAGCTCAGGATGGCAGCTGACCTCGAAAAGTGCCTTAGGAAGTTATTGTGTCTGCACGGTGTAAACCGAGACCTGATTGGCCTTCTGCGACCGAACTGAACGTATTTATTTAAGTCTGAAAGTGCTGAAAGTATTTATCAAAGCTTAGGAACTGTGCCAACACTAAAGTTCAGAGTCTGAGAAGATCCGAGCCATTGGAATTTATGTGATTTTTTTCAATGTGGTGCTCAAAACATAGGCATAAACACTGTTTAATATTCGCCAGGGGAACATTTTTTCAAACCCAGTACTGCCTATTAAGTCAGGGAGAACGGTTTGAGATAGTGGCCTTATCTACATTACATTTAATGACTAGCAAGACCCCATGTGAGATTCACATATACTGATATAGGCCCACATTTCCAAAAGCATCTCAGTGTAAAGATCATTTTAACTGGAAAAGGGAGTGTTCAGTGTGATGCTCGCTCCATCATTTAAGAATCATCTTTGTGCTTAGAAGCTTTTGGGAAATCTAGTCCCGATGAATGAAATGGCTATTGCAGCCAAAGCTAAACCATGGTCTCTTGATTTTGTCTGAACGCTTTAGCTGTGTGCTCACTGAGAAGTTCAAGTGTGTTCATGGCTTTCAGAAAAAACGTTCTTCAGACGGACTTTTACTACCCAGCTTTGTCCAGAGTCTGGGGTCTTTGTTTTCAAAGATTACACTGTATAACAAGGTGACACCTTCAAGCTGATTTTGAGTGCAGTATGTCACTTGCTTAGCTATGTATGTGTGTGTGTGTGGGTGTGTATGTGTGGTTGTGATTTTATAATGGTCAAATGTGAAACAGTGAGGTACAGTGATGGCGCTGGTGGAGATGACACGTTTTTCAAACATTCATCATCGTCATATTCACACGTTCTCTATGATCTACCTCTCATCTACCTGTTTTTGCTCTGTTTGCTCTGTTTGCTTCATCTTTAACAAACTGTCTGTGTTTGAATCTACAGTCCAGCTCTACCGCTGTCTTCAGCATGCTGCTTTATTCCCATTTATTTTTCTGAAACAATCTCTAAAGGTGCCTTTTCCCATTATTTCACCTGTTGCTTAACCCCTTAAATTCTTGAAAACCTGTAAGTAGGCCCGTATTTCATTGCTATTATCATTGACATCACTTTTATAGATCCTAGCAGTGAACTCTGAGAAATGTCGCTGTAGGGTTGTACGTGGATCCTTAAATCAGCCGATTTAAGACTTGCACATATCACACCTTGCAGTGCATCTCACGTCACTCTCTACAGGACTGCACTGATTTCTCACTTTTACGCTACAGCTGACGTGTTGACGGTAACCCCACACTGCTGGTTTTAGGTTAGAACACTGCTGTGTATTTTTTAGTTCAATTAATTTTAGTTCAATTAGAGATGCATTTTATGACCCTGAGCACCTACCCTTCATTTCCGCTTCTCCTTTTGTATCTTTCTTTGAAGTTTCTCACACATCTGCTGTAAATAAACCACCTCTTACTATGTTCATCTTTCTGCTGCTGTACTTTCTTCTGTTCTCTCCTCGCTTCTGTTTGGCTGTTTCCTTCCTGTTCTTTTTATTTTTCTTTGTACTGTTATTAAGTGTTGCTTTCATGTAAGGACTATTAGAGAGTGTGCAAAATAATCCACCCCTCTAATATTTCAGTGCCACTGTACTCTAAAAATGTATATTTAGTAGCTTTTGGTGTTTATTTATTTACTAGTTAAATGTTAGCATTAACATCATGACAAAAATAAAAAATATTTAAATATATTATTTAAGTAAAATAAATTTTTTAAGAAATGCAATTTTTAAATCTTTAAATATATTTTGTACAGCAAAATATAAAAAAAACTTATTTTTAATAACAGGCAAAATAACCTACAGATGTTATATATTTTGTAATCAAAATAACCTGTGACATAATATATAATATATACAAAAGGTCTTGGTGTTTAAAAATTATGCAAATTCTAATTTTTAAGTAATAATATGAATTTGAATATGTTTTATAATATGAAGAATTTTGTAGTTGGCCTTCCAGCATGGGCTGCATGTTGGTCTCCTGCGCTGCTGTATAAACAGTTCAAGAGATATCAATATTAGAAAATGATCGATAAAAAGTGAAAACATTAATATTAAAGGCACACAGTATTCATACAGTCTTTGTTAATATACTGGTAGAAATGTTAAAGGGGGGTGAAAAGGTTGAATAATCACATCTGTGGTGACTTTGCTCTTTGCTCCATCCTCTTTCACTTCCCTTTTGTGTGTTCACTCACCCACTTACCATGTTTAGCACTGCCCAACTGAGCGTGAGACTCTGATTACCAACTGAACTAATGTTCATGTTCATCTCGGTGGTCTCTTGCTATGTCAGTGCTGTCTGTTTCTTACTCTTCTATCTTCACTTCCTTTCATATTCAGGCTCTGCTGTAATCTGGGTTTCTATGTATGAACACCCACACTGTTCACTGAATACCGCACTGTCTGAGTAGTACTGAACTGTGTGTGTGTGTGTGTGTGTGTGTGTGCACTGTAGCTTTTCTTGCTGTAAGGGGAAGAGTTTGATCCTGTTACAGCATTTACTTTCTCTCTAATCCTTCTCTTTTTTTATGCATTTTCTTTCACGCTTGCTTTTGTTGTTTCTTTTTATTTTCTCTCTCCTGCTTTACTCGTGCACCTCTTACTTCTTTCTGTCTACTTATGTCTTCTGTTTCTGCATTCTAGATATCTATTTCTATTCTCTCATTCTTTCTTCCTGCTTTTACTTATTTTCTCTCTCTCTTTCCTCCCTTCCAGCTTTCACTCATTTGCTTTCTTACTTACCACACTTCCTGCTTTCATTCATTATTTTCTTACTTTGCTCACTTCATGCTCTTGCTCATTTCCTTTCCAACCTCCTGATCTCATTCATTTTCTTTCTTACTTTCTTCCCTTCCTGTTTTTTGGTCCTGCTTTCAATTACTTTCCTTCCTACTTCCTTCTCTCACTCATTTTCTTTCATACTTTCCTCCCTTCCTGCTTTCATTCATTTTCTTTTTCTTTTCTACTCATTTTCTTTTTCTTTCTTTCTTTCTTACTCTCCTCTCTTCCTGCTTTCGCTCATTTTATTTCTTACTCCCTGCTTTCACTCATTTTTTCTCTTTCCTCCATTATTGCTTTCACTAGTTTCCTTCCTACTTCCTGCTTTCAGTTTTTTACTTATTTTTTTATTTTCCTTATTTTGCTTGTTTTTTTTCTCTTTTTTGTTCTTTCTCTTTTTTTCTACTTCCCCCCTTTCCTGCTTTATTTATTTATGTATTTATTTATTTTTCTTTCAGCTTTGACTAATTTCCTTTCTTACTTTCCTCACTTCCTGCTCTTGCTTATTTCCTTTCCTATCTCCTGCTTTCACTGATTTTCTTTCTTACTTTTCCCTTTACTGCTTTCATTCATTTTCTTTTTTTCTTTCTTTCTTACTCTCCTCTCTTCCTGCTTTTGCTAATTTTCTTTCTTACTTTCCTCTCTTCCTGCCTTCGCTCATTTTCTGTCTTACTTCCCGCTTTGACTCGTTTTCTTTCTCTTTCCTCCCTTCCTGCTTTCGCTCAGTTTCTTACTTTCCTCCCTGCTTTTGCTCATTTTCTTTCTAACTTTTCTCCCTTCCTGCTTTCATTCATTATTTTCTTACTTTCCTCACTGCCTGCTCTTGCTCATTTCCTTTCATACCTCCTGCTTTCGCTCATTTTGTTTCTTACTTCCTGCTTTGACTCGTTTTCTTTCTCTTTCCTCCCTTCTTGCTTTCACTTGTTTTCCTTCATACTTCCTGCTTTCATTCATTTTCTTTCTTAATTTTTTCATTTGCTGCTTTTGCTCGTTTTTTTCTCTTTTCTTCCAGCTTTGACTCATTTCCTTTCTTACTTTCCTCACTGCCTGCTCTTGCTTATTTCCTTTCCTACTTCCTGCTTTCACTGATTTTCTTTCTTACTTTCCTCTTTTACTGCTTTCATTCATTTTCTTTTTCTTTTCTACTCATTTTCTTTTTTTCTTTCTTTCTTACTTTCCTCTCTTCCTGCTTTCGCTCATTTTATTTCTTATTTCCTGCTTTTGCTCAGTTTCTTTCTCTTTCCTACCTTCCTGCTTTCACTTGTTTTCTCTGTTCTTTCCCTCTTTTCCTGCTTTCGCTCATTTTCTTTCTTACTTCCTGCTCTCACTCATTTGGACTCTTTCTTCCCTTCTTGCTTTTTTACTAAGTTTCCTTCCTACTTCCTGCTTTCACTTAGTTTGTTTGTTTTTTCTCTTTCCTCCCTTCTTGCTTTTGCTCATTTCCTTTCTTACTTTCCTGTCTTGCTGCTTTCAATCATTTTCTTTCTCTTTCCTACCTTCCTGGTTTCAATCATTTTCTTTCCCACCTTCCTGCTTTCACTTATTTTCTCTCTTCCTTCCCTCTTTTCCTGCTTTCGCTCGTTTTCTTTCTCTTTCCTCCCTTCCTGCTTTCAATCATGTTATTTTTTACTTTTAATCCAGCTTTGCCTCATTTCCTTTCTGTCTTTCCTCTCTTTCTGCTCATTTTCTTTTTTACTTTCTTCCTATCCTGTTTTCACTCATTTCGCTCATTTTATTTTTTATTTCATGCTTTCACTCATTTTCTTTCTTTCTTCCTGCTATCACTCATGTTCTGTCTCCTTTTCTTCCTATTTTCTTTCCTTTGTTTTCTTTCTTAATTTTCTTTCTTTCTGCTTTTACTCATTTTCTGTCTCTCTTCACCCTTCCTGCTTTCGCTTATCTTCTTTCTTTCTGCTTTCTGTTCTTTCTGGCATTCTTGATTGCTGTTTCGTTTTTGCTTTCTTTCTTTGATTTTCTCTTTCTATCTGTCAGAGGGTCTAGCTCTCTTCTTTCTTGCTTATTAATCTCACTCTGCTCAGTCTGTTTTTTTTTGTCTGTGCTGTCTCTCTCTTCAGTCCTTCCTCTACGCTTCCTCTGCTTTAGGAAACGCTGCTTTAATTGTGTTAATTGTGTTTAATTGTGTCTCTGTGTCCTCTTTCTGTTTCTTTTTCACTTTTCACCTTTTTTTTCTTGGTGTATCCTGTCCTTCCTCCAGTACTCATTTTTTCTGGGCCCCTCAATCCTTCTAGCTCTATCTATCTGTCTGTTCCTCTATCTCACAAACACACAATATGCCCTTCTCTTCTCTATGTCACTGTCTCTCATTCACTTTCTCTCTCTCACACATACATGTCTCACATTCTTCTGCTCACTGTATTTTACTGTTGCTGGTGCCATCACTGTAACCTTCTGGGCCTGTTGTTCCTGGGTGTTGTTCTGCTGTACACACTATATTGAACTAAAGTTTAATAAAACAAACTCTTTGTCCACTATTTATCTGCTTCTGGCCTGACTGAAAGTAGCACACACACACACACAAGTCTTCAGAAACCTCTCAAGAGATAAAAGAACAAGGGAGCCTGATAAGATAAGACTACCTGATGGGGGCAGCACTACACAGCTTGAGCCTAAAGGGGCGGCGCATCTATATTCATAATCAGGAAATGACAGTATACTCCACCAGCTGTGCTGTATCTGAAAATGGGAAGAGTTGTTCACTCACACACTTCAGGAGAGGACACTTTGTAATCTCCATTTATACGCTCCTCTGCAGCCACTGTTACTTCTCTGCAGAATCGGCTACTGGAGGACAATGCCATTGGGTTTACTTTTACAACATCTACTAATTTACTGCTGTAAGTATCATTAATACATGTGAGCTCGGGCTTGGTGTGTGTTATTAGTCATATACGTCTGGTTAGGGATATAAATGTTAATGATGTTAATGAATAATAATGATTTTAAAAGTACAGTTTGTCTGGACAGTGAGTGTCCATTTTTCCGTTCTATTGGTCCATTTCTCTTTTTGACATTTTGACATCATTTTAAAAAATGGCTTGTTCTTTTCATTGTTCACATTTCATGATGAACGGACCAATAGAAATACATCAAAATGACTTGAAATAAGATCTTACATTGACTTCTACTGGCAGGCTTTTTTTTTTTTTTTTTTTTTTTTTACATTTTTCCCTTTCTCTTAAAGTTAGCATTTTGGAGATGGAGAAGGTAGATAATGGATGTATATGATGTTTATGTATATAATGGATCTAGACAAAATCAGAAAACAAGAATAAAAAAAATAAAAAAAACCTCAAACTTGCAAAAATGTAAGTCTTTAAAACTGGGAGGTTCCAGTCTTTGTGAGACAAAGGCTTTGATAAGATCAAGATTATGCTAAATGATGATCATTGTGGTCAACCACCAGGTTCTTCTCATAATGCAAATTACTGCAATGATAACCGTACTAGGTTAATAATTGCCATGAAAATAAACCATCATATTTTTTGGAGTAATCTGTTGGCCTACTTTTTAGCTGATCTGTTGAGTGAGCTGCTGTGACCTCATTTGAACTTGAAGATCTCACCACTATGCCAGGTACCTGCTTGAGGTATCTTGGAAGTTAAAGCGTTTTTTTGCTTACTCCTTATAGCTGTGCTGGCATGTCTGCAATTGAGGGTGGCTGGCTCCGGGGTCACATGCTGTAAGGAGGTTTCCAGCAACAGCTCTGCTGTCTACAGACTCAGCGAGGCACCTAATTCCAACTGCAGCGCAAAATGGGATTTGCATGTGAGTGTTCTTGCTATTTATATGTCGGGCAGGGTGTGGGCCCTCGGTGGACGTTACAAAAAATGAGCTGCTCTTTGTGTACATGCTTCAACTGTCTTTAACTGCTTTTACTCACTGTATAAACAGTGCCACAAATGATCAGCTGTTTCAATCAGAGGTTGCAAAGCCAGCACACACGTTGTTTCCTCATGATAAAAGAGAGTTGCAGTCCATGTCAGCACAGTTTAAGTTCATTTTTTATATGTCTGCAAAATTAACCACATTCCCCCCAAACACTTACTTTAATTTAACCTCAGCATGAAACCTAAAGCTGATTCTAATGTAACCCTTACCTCATGCCTGACAATTAACACCAAGAAACTGACAATCATAGTTTCCGCTGGTTTTCACCACATAGAATTTGAGCCGTAGATAAGCTATAGGAGACCAGCAACATAGTGTGACCCAGGATTTTAATGTTTTTGTTTTTTTTTATACAATGCGAAGAAAGTCTATGTCACCAGTTCTTGTTTTCCAGTAAAATATGCTGGTGGAAGTGAACTTTGCACACTTTTCAAGACTTTTCAATGCTACACCATCACTGATTCACCATAATTCACCCCTATTAGATAAATGCAATGTGTTTTTAATGTATTAAATGGGGGTTTATCATACATCCATATATTTTTGGATTCATTCAAATGATCAATCTTTTTTTTACATTTCTATGACCCCACTCACTTGGCATACAAGTTGCGTCAAATATTTGGACCTTAATAAATGTGTTTTGGTATTGAGATTTGTATTGAAATCAGTTGAAATTAGTTTCTAACATAGCTATAAACAATGCAGTTTGAAATACCTCCACCTGACTTTAAGAGTAGAAAAGCATCTCAGGTTGCTCCTCATTTATATCTTTCAGAGAATGATAAGGAGAGGTGCTGATTTGAAGACTCTGAAATATAAGATGCTTTTGGTAGCTGCATAATTCAGCATGTGGCATAATGATTAGCATTAGCCATGTTTAGATGTTTTCAATGCAGTAAAACAAGATCTTATCAGTGAAAGGTTTCTTTTACCGCTCCTGACATTGTTATCCACCTGCAAAAAAAAAACCCTGAAATAGTGATGAGATCACCGTGGCCTGGTGAAACCGAAAGTACAAAATCCTGTGTGGGTTGGGGTTAAAAAAAAGCTGTTGGCTATAAAGAAATCATACTTGAGGGCACGTTTTCTGTTAAAGCTAGTTAGTAGAACTGCTTGTGAAATGAGCATGAGCACGTAAGGCACACACAGACACTTTCAATGCAGTGTTAAAGTTGCCAACATTTCAGTGGAAATAAATAAACTGAAACCCTGAACTCATTTGAGCATCAGCATTAGTAATTGAGTTTTCCCCATAATAGGTTTTGATGTGGGTTTGAGACATGGGCTGACGACGGGTTCAGTAAGTCTAATATGATTACTAGAAGAAGTGACATGAATTAAACCTAGGTGCACTGGTTGTCATTTCTATAACTGACTCTAATGTTCTTGCATTCATTTGCAGGCGTCAGATAAATATGTTGAAGCAGTTTTCTGTTTTTAAGATCAAGCTCCTTCTGCTGACAGCTTAGACATATACTGTTATTCATATTTATATTATATATACTCTTTTTTATTTACTCATTAAGTTTTTTTTTAAGTGTCACATCTTAAACAGGCCATAGACTGCATGTATTCAGTATTTAAGCTGTTTTTTGATTTATCAATAGTAAGTATGTATGTATTACTGGTCGAGGCAAAAATGCAAAAAATGAAACACGCTGATTTTCATTTTATGGTTTGTTCACTTCCATGTACCAAACTCTCATTATTCAATGATGCCATTATAAATACAGTTCTTCATTCTAAGGCATCTTTTAAGTTTGGAAATGGTTGTCAAGGAGTTTACACCTGGCATGTGATTTGGTAATCGGATCACATTTGCCAAGTGTAAACAGTCTTGTGATTGTATTATGATCAAATCACTCAAACCATTATTAAGTAGATTTACTGTTTAATCCTCACCTTAACTCCAACCCTAAACCTAAGCTTAACCCTCATCCTGGCTCTAATCCTAACCCTCATCCTGGCCCTAATCCTCACCTTAACCCCAACCAAAACCAAATCCTAACCCTCATCATGACCCTAATCCTAACCTTAACTCCAAACCAAAATCTAATCCTAACCTTCATCCTGGCCCTAATCCTCACTATAACCCCAACCAAAACCTAATCCTAACCTTTATCCTGGCCCTAATCCTAACCTTAACTCCAACCCCAAACCTAATCTTAACCCTAATTCTGGCCCTAATCCTAACCTTAACTCCAAACCAAAACCTAATCCTAACCCTCATCCTGACCCTAATCTTAATTGTAACCCCAACCAAAACCTAATCCTAACCCTCAACCTGACCCTAATTCTAATCTTAACTCCAACCCAAAACTTAATTCCAGTCCTTATCCTAACCTTAACTTCAACCAAAACCTAATCCTAACCCTCATCCTGGCCCTTATCCTAACCTTAACCACAATCAAAGCCTAATCCTAACCCTCATCCTGACCCTAATCCTAATCTTAACTCCAACCCAAAACCTAATTCAAACCCTTATCCTAACCTTAACTTCAAGCAAAACCTAATCCTAACCCTCATCCTGGCCCTTATCCTAACCTTAACCCCAACCAGAACCTAATCCTAACCCTCATCCTGGCCCTTATCCTAACCCCAACTTCAACCAACCAGTTAAACTCCAGTTCCAGACTGGCCTCAGCAGCAGGTCTACAATATCTTATCATGGATGTTGTGATGTTGCGGTGTTCTGTATTAGACCTATTAGATGATCAGTGATTATTCAGATAAACATCTACAGATATGAATGTGGATTCTTCAAATAAAGTGAAGAACAGCTGAAGAAAGTCTTCAGTAAAAATGTGTTCAGTGTTCAGATGAGTGTTCAGATGCTGCTTCATCACTGATATGCTGTTGATCTGTTACTGAGAGTCTGATGAGCATTTATTTCATCTAAAAATAACTGCTCCAAATGAAATGTCACCTTAGTTTATATTAAGTCTGACAACAGTACACAGATTAGATACAGTGTTGGGAATTTGGTCACTGAATTTGAAAAAAAATGTTACTTAAATCAAGGTAAGTTGAATAAAATTACGGTTTACCTCAATTATTCAACCAGACTGCATTGTATGTATGTCCAAAAGAGAATAACCTGCAATCTGACACATTCACTGACATTTATTTGCATGTCTACAGAAGAAGGTGATTGTCGATGAGAATGGAGAAGTGGACAAGAGGATTGTCCAGTATTTTGAGCCGAAGAGACTGATCCTAAAGTATGATGCTCCAGATGTTCTTTACCACCTGGAGTGTCCACATAATGGGGTATGATCAGAAGGCCTGTACACTCTATCTATGCACTACACAGATCACTGAGGACAATCTGGTCAATACTGTGTCACTGTAAATGTGTGGATGACACAGCTTTAAAGCAGACTGTAAAGCAGACAACAACGACTGTGACACTGCTGTTCAAGCTGTAGACACTATATGTTCTACTCTCTATGTGCAAAAGTTTTTAGACACCTGCTCATCCATGTATAACATATCCTTTGTATCTTCTGAAATCAAGAGTAATACACAGTAATACAGTAATACAGAGTATGTCCCCCTTACTGTAGTTCTTACTGTAACACTTTACACCAAGGGTCTCAACTTAACTTGGAGGTAAAGTAGTAATTAATGGTTAAGTAATAGTAAGTACTGAATTATTAGCAGTTAAAATGTAAGACCAGCTCTGACCACAGTGAGGCAGTTCAATACTTGATGGTGAAGGAAAGAGGCCATTGAAGCCAGAGGGCCGCATTCCATTCAAGGTTGCCGAATGGAGGAAGAGAATAACCATAAATCAGTAGAGTAATTAACCGATAAGGAAAAGAGGGAAGGAAAGCACACTTTGCGGCCAAGAGGGCCAAATTTGTACAGCCATAATTATTGAGACTAATTCTCATTTTACTTCTTTATATGAGTCAACACACTTGTCAAATCATTGACAGTGTAGAGATTAGTACACGGTTAATGAAGAAATAAGCTGTGAACTAATGATAAACTATCCCGTTAACAGTATACCTTAAGTGTATGTAGGTAACATGTAAAAAGTAATGCTTAATAAATAGTTGACTAACACATATATAAAAGGTGATGCCATTAAAATAGGCAATATTACAGAACATTGCTGTGAGGAGTTAATATTATTCAGCCACAAGTGAATTAAAGAAATGCATCAAATGCAGTTTTACTGTTCTACAGCCCAAAGCTAGAGCGATTCATTTCTCTTTAGTCATTGTGGTAACCTTAGACTCATCAATGGAGCGGCAGTGCTCTTCAATGAAGATTACGCAAGCTGTGTGTGTGCAGCGTAACTCCTGTGTCAGCAGTGTGTGCACCCTAAATGAACTGAACTCACTACTTAGAAAGAGTGTCTGGCTACTTTTGGATTGACTTTGTAATGTTAATGACATTTTGTAATCATGTTACCATGTAAGCATGGTAACATCTCCATCTTTGTTTTCCCAGGTGTCCAAAAATCTTAACTGCACAGGTAAGAAAGTATTTTCTACAAGCAAATCTTGTATTATTTACTAGCAGATTGTTATGTTATTTGCACATGTGTGCATATATTACTAGGGCAGACCTGATATGCCCATAATTGGAAATGTTACATGCTGAAATTGAGCAACAAAAAGGGAGAATGCTGGCTAAGGCCCGTGTAGTTGGAAAGTGAAACTAAAATGCAGAACTTTCCATTCATCACACTTAATTTTAAAAGACACAGTGGCAGTCTAGGTCACATTATTTATGTAATTATGTGTGTGCATGTCACAGCATGGTAACAGACACAACAGTTATTTGGGTTTCTTCAGATAAGACTGATATTACAGGTTTGCTCATGCTATATGAATTTGTGAAATCTTATCTTGACCTCATCTGAGAATTGTGAGAATCATTTCAACTTTGTTTACATCTTATCCACTAAAGTATGTGCTGTTAGTTTAAGGCCTTAATTACTAAAACATATAAACAAATGTACAAATGTCTGTACTTTGTAAATACAGTACCTGGATGTAAAATATGTTTTTTTTATGTTAAATGCATTTTGTACTAATGCATTTATTCTTTTATGAAATTCATATTTTGTATCAAAACACAGACAACACTGTAGCTAAGTGACAAAGGGCTTCCCTTTTCTAAGGCAAGATCTAGACAAAACCTACTTCCCTCCTAGGCCAACACAAAAGGCCTACGGATTTCTGGGAATTAAAAATGCATTCAATAGAATAATGCTTGTTAATTCCTAGGTATGTCACTGACTGTGAATCTGAGCACTTGCCCAAAAATCAGAGCCAATGTGAATATTTACATTAATTAATGTCTGTTACAAGCTTTAAATCAGACATTAAAATGCCTTTCATAAACTTTGTAAAAATGCTTGTGTCTAATTTAGAGCAATAACATGCTACAAGAATACCATAGTAATCATAGAGGCATCTTTCTCATTTAGTTCTGACAACTGAAGACCTGGGGCTAATAGTCACGGCTCAAAAATTTGCCACACCCAGAACCAGTTTCTTGTGCTTGCAGCTAGTTCGGCCCATGGGGATATCGCTCTAAACACCTTGTGATTGCCACTGTTTACTGCCATGTTTCCCTGGAAACCCTTTATCACTCACATCGAATTCAAACTGTACAGTAAGTAGTCCTGTTGGTTTTCATTCCTGCAGATCCTTGCACACCAGAGAACGATGATACCAAAGGTGAGAGATGCTACACACAAGCTCTTTTGTTAACATATTTCAATTCAACGATGACAAAGAACAGTGCAATCACATGCTCTTACGTCTGTGTTTAGACGTAAGAGCATTTCCTGTTTTTACAAGCTGAATGCTATCTCCCTGTATCGGCAGGTCTGTCACATTTGATTATTTTTGCCATCGTCATTACCACATGCATTCCCTTCATCCTAGTCATCGCTTGCGTTTGCTGGAAAAGGCATGTATGACACAAATATTATACACTGTTTCCGTTTGCACATACCCTGTCTACATTCTGCTGGTGGGAAGAGGGGTGTATTGTGTGGGTGCAGGTCACACACACTGCGTGTCATTTTGTCTAGTATAACTGTTAACTGTTCTGTAACTGACTGTCTGTTTCTCTGCATATTTCAGAACAACATGCTGTATGCCTACTGTACTGTGAGAGGGAAGTCCATATGCAGGATTCCACACATATAATCAGCTTGAGCTTTACGTCTGCTGCTTGTGTTGCTAGCCTAAAACATTTCTTTACATAACTTAACTCTGTGAGTGTCAAACCAGAACTAAGAAAAAGGTTTCCCAAAGTGCCTTTCGAGGTTCAGGTCAGCTAATGCTTCAGGCTTTTGTATATTTAGCATCATATGGAGTGTCATGGGCCCATGTGTAATCACAAAGTGATGCTGTGCCTAAACACTTTGTATATTTTTCTACCATATCTCAAAGCTTCTGGCATGCTCTACTTCAAATCAGCACCTGTAATAGCTGTGTAAGATCAGACACACACTGGTGTTTCCATTTAAGACGTAGGCACACGTTGCATGAACAGACTGCTTTTGCTGAGAAAGCACAATATCAGAAAGCACTTTGCCAGTACCAGCAGTGATCTTGGATGTGGTTGCATGAACCTTTTAGATTGAGACTAAATCTGAAAAGAGTTGTGCTTCAAAGCCAGTTGTTCAAAGCCAAGTGTTTGTGCCCTAAGCAGTAGTCAGCAGGCAAAGCAACATCTTCTTCGATTGTCTTAGCTGTATGCTGGTCATTTGCATAAATTAGGTCAACACATGTGCAACAACCTGTCTCACTGAGAGTTCAGTCAAAGTTAAACTTCATGCTAGTAACATAAGCCCAGATGGACTAAATACTTTGAAAAAGTAGTCATGGCTAAATACTGAATACAGTTAGGACAGTTTCTGCAGTATTTATGCGCAAGTCAAGACTACTTTGTTAAAGTATTCTACCCAACCCTGTACCAAGATATATAGGCATGTGCAGGGTTTAGAAACCTACAAAAATAGTAATGATACAGTTTCAGTGGTTGCAGACTTCACTTGTATGAGTCTGTAAGATGTCTGTGTGGGTTTACGTTATTAGCATAGCTGTCCAGTACAGTTTGTAACAAACTAACATATTTAGAACGTGTTCTATATTTAAAATATACTTTAAATAGATTTCAAACACATTCAGAACAGTTTACTTTATCATATCTCAACAACATTTCCAATTATTGATGTGTGTAACATCAAACCACAAAATGTGCCCAGTACAAACGCTATCCCAGCGTTGCTAAACCTATCACAAACATATCAAAACACATCAGCTTAGTGATTTATTAGTCTACTCAGGCTTTAGCAGAGCTCTGTAACGCTGAAGTAAATAACCGATCAGTGTGTTTGCTACACACTGGTTTCTGATTTAAAATGTTTATTTTTTTTAAATAAGCACTTTTTTAAGATATTAGTGATGTTTTTTTAAGTATTTTCTTAACAATGTAAAAAATAACTGTTCTATAAACTGGACTGGATACCTTATTTTGGTATTCCTAATGCATATTACCAATATTATCAATACTATTTTATCAATAAAGAATAAAAAATGAGATACATATTACATATACATAGTTTATATATGCCAATGCTGTCACACAAGAACCTTGTATCTCCATTTTTGGACTTAATAGTTTTAATCTGAATGTCATGATAAATGGACCAGTAGGAAAACATGACTTAGAATAAAATCTTTTTACATTAAAAAGACTTCCATTCAAAATGAAGAAGCTTTCTTCCTAATGCAAAGTTGCTTAAAATATAAAAGGTTTTTGTGTGATTTAAAATACATATTAATGGATAAACTATATATTTACACATATATGGAACATGAACCAAATACATGACCTATGGGTGTATGCATAATAAGAGTTTGGGCACATCTATGCATTTCAAAATGTATCACATATAAACACACAAACAATAGCTTATATAGATGTATTCTATTTTATTGTCATTGTAATGATTGTTATTACTGTTATTCTTGTGTGTAGCATGAATAGCATAATAGCATGATCAGACAATAAACCATTTATAAAGTGTCATTGTAACCTTTAAAGGCAATATAAACAGCTTTAATTCTGGAATGTCACTAGTCCAGTTTGGAAACCAGATAATGGGTTTAGAAAGTATGTGCATGTGTTTCCATGTTCACATACCTTGTTTCAACACTTCCTTTCCCTTTCAATTTAGACAGACAGAAGATACTGGCTTTGGCAGTGTTTTCTATAATGTCAGGTAGTGTCTGAATATACATACAGTGAGTCCAAGAAGTATTTGATCCCTTGCTGATTTTCTTTGTTTGCCCACTAATAAAGACACTATCCTTCTGCACTTTTAATGGTAGATATATTCTAACATGGAGAGACAGAATATCAAGACAAAAATCCAGAATATAATTTTAAAGAATATATTTTAATTAATTTGTATTTCAATGAGGAAAATAAGTATTTGATCCCTCTTGCCAAACACACTCAATACTTAGTGGCAAAGCCTTTGTTTGCAAGCACAGCGGTGAGACGTTTGTTGTAGTTAACCACAAGTTTAGCACACACACCAGGGGGAATTTTGGCCCACTCTTCTTTGCAGATCCTCTCTAAATCATGAAGGTTGGTGGGCTGTCGCTTGGCAACTCTGACCTTCAGCTCCCTCCATAGATTTTCGATCGGATTGAGGTCTGGCGACTGGCTGGGCCACTCCATGACCTTAATGTGATTTTTCTTGAGCCAATCCTTTGTTGCCTTTGCTGTATGTTTAGGGTCGTTATCATGTTGGAAGACCCAACCACGGCCCATTTTCAGATCCCTGGCAGAGGGGAGGAGGTTGTCCCTCAGGATTGTGCGGTACATGGCTCCATCCATCTTCCCAGTGATGCGGTGAAGTAGCCCTGTACCCTTGGCAGAGAAACACCCCCAAAACATTATGCTTCCACCTCCATGCTTGACGGTGGGCACAGTGTTCTTGGGGTCATAGGCAGCATTTTTCTTCCTCCACACATGGCGGGTGGAGTTGAGGCCAAAAAGTTCAATTTTGGTCTCGTCTGACCACAAAACCTTCTCCCAATAACTTGGTTCATCTTTCAAATGATCATTGGCATACTTGAGGCGCGCCTCCACATGTGCTCTCTTCAGCAGGGGTACCTTTCGGGCACTGCAGGATGTGAATCCATTGTTGCGCAAAGTGTTGCCAATTGTTTCCTTGCAAACTGTGGTCCCAGCTGCCTTCAGGTCATTTGCTAACTCCTGCCGAGTGGTTGCAGGACGATTTCTGACTGTTCTCAGCATCATTGCCACCCCACGAGGCGAAATCTTCTTTGGAGCACCGGGCCGAGGTCTGTTGATTGTCATGTTATACTCTTTAAACTTTCTGATAATTGCACCAATAGTTGTTACTTTCACATCCAACACCTTACTAATCTTTTTGTAGCCCATTCCAGCTTTGTGAAGGTCAACAATTCTGACTCTGAGGTCCTGTGACAGCTCTTTGGTTTTACCCATGTTGGAGACTTGAAATCTGTGTGATCTGTCTGATTCTGTGGACAGGTGTTTTTCACACAAGTGATTAGTGAGAACAGGTGGCTTCAGGTCAGGTAACAAGTTGATTGGGAGTGTCTAACTGGTCTGTAAAAGCCAGAACTGCTAATGAATACTAAGGGATCAAATACTTATTTCACTCCATGAAATACAAATCAATTAATATATATTCCTTAGATTTATTTTCTGGATTTTCTTTTTAATATTCTGTCTCTCCATGTAAGAATACATCTACCATTAAAAGTATAGAATGATCATGTCTTTATTAGTGGGCCAACGAAGAAAATCAGCAAGGGATCAAATACTTCTTGGACTCACTGTATATACAGATATACATCTTTTTGTACTGACATTTATAATTAAGTGCTGTGTCCTCTAAAGCAGGGGTGGCAAACTCAGAAGAGTTAATAAGCTTCCTGATGAAAGACGACTGGACCGTTAAGTAACACTTTCAGCTTTGGATACAGCTTCTGTCAGTTAAAACATAAAAACAGGCAAATAGACCTGTGTTCAGTGCTTGCTTTGCCTGTGCACTGTTCTGGCAAACATCTCTGCAAACATCAGGTCCTTAGGAAAGCTCATTCTTGCCACTTAAAATAAAAACAAAAAAATCCTTCATAACAAGTGGATTGTTATGTCAAAATTAGGAGATGTTAATTCTAAATAATAATTCTAAAAACATTATTTTGCATAAATGTAAACTACATAGTTTTAAGACTTGACTTTTGACCTGACCAATCCTATTTTCTATCCCCATTCAGAATATTTGTATCCTTATTTTCTGCTTTCATCTGCTTACTTTTTTTCTAATATTTTTTTTTCATTTGGTTGCAAACTGACTGGAAATGAAAATATATTTTTTTTTTATCACGACTGGGTTACACTGGTTTTGCAAACGTTCAAAACTATCATTTTACTTAATCACATTAATCCCATTGCTCCACAAACACATATGTTGTGTCTTAACTAGTGACAACAAACTAATGCACAGTCTATGATGAACATGTCTGTGATGCCATGAAAATACAAATAGCAACCAACACTGATTTCTTGCATTCTATGGAAAAATTATTTACAAAAATGATCCAGCTGAATAAGGTTACTATCACTGTGATCAGATGATAGCTAGCTCTAATTCCGGTCATGCTGCTAGCTATTGGGCAGTCGGGGCCCAGAGACAGCACAATTGCCATTGCTGCCCCTAGGATGGTAGATAGTACTTTCTCCCCACATCACTCCAGTGCAATGCTTGCTGACATTGGCGTCTGCTGGCTGATGCATCAGAGCACTGGGACACTTTTCCCGCGAGCGCATTGGTTGCCCAGTGATGGTGCATCTGCGGCAGTTTGGAAAAAAACCTGTATCGTGTCACCTGATCTGAAATCAAGCTCCAAACAAGACATATTTTGGTTGCCGTCAGTTTTCTCACAACTTACACCTGCTTAGGATTGGTGTAAATATTTAGTTGCTACTATCTCCTCCGTATACACTGGTGTGTATGGTGCAACCCTATTTTAGTAATTTAAACTTAGTAAGCACCTACATTACAACTAGCCTAGGTTTGAACGTATGCACAGCTGGTGTAACTGGGCCCTGTCATTTAGCATTCCTTCAAAACTATTTAAATATTCTCATTTATTCTACTCAATTTACAATGTGCAGTTAAAGTACAAATATTTCTGATTAAAAAAGACCTTCGCACACTGTATTTATTCCTCCACAAAATTCTCCATTCCTCAGTCCAGTGGAAAGTATATGGATGGCAAACCACATGAACATGTTAGCCTTTGTGAAACTTCGGAAAGCATGTGAAGGTCTCAATCAGGAGTCATGGCAAGGACCAGTCCATTATTTTGGATGTTATCCTTGGGCTGTTTGGCTTGGGAACACATAGGGTGTTGTAAATGAATGTTATAAATGAGTTAATTGTATTGTGTGTGTTTGTTTGGGTTTACACTGGAAATGACTGGATATTGTATATGGTTCAGTAAACAACATATGAGAAAATGGGTTTGATGGATTTAGAGGGTAACAAGAATGCTGTGAATATTGTAAATTTGCAAGTGTTTATTCAGTGTTTTTTGTTATGTGTGCATTTGTATTTTGATAGTGCTTTGTGGCAGTTGAGAAGAACTCTGAGCCATCATCTGAGCCAGTAAAGTGTGTAAAGCTGTCACTGGGTGTAACTGGCCTTCTTTGAGTTTATTTTTATTACATGCTTAAAGCTGTTTAGTAGAGCTTCAAAAATTAAGATTACGAATTTATTAATTAAATGTATGTGTGTCTGTGTGTGTGTGTGTTGGTTTTAGTTGTTCACGACTCTTCACCTGATTACATACCTTCATTAGGAGCACTTTTGAGTTTATGAAGACGGCTGTTGCCCTTATAATACTAACCCTGATGCTCTAATCTAAGTGAATGAACCCCCCTCTTAGATTTTTATGTCATGTGCTCTCACACCACAGAACCACAAAAGTCACTTTACACAGATTGACTGGGTTTTGGACTGGTGACTTAAGGTGTGATTGGCTAGGAACTATTCTAGTATCAGTGGGTGGAGTTACAACACAGATCCATGCAATGCATAATATCAGGTCCAAGCAGACTTTTATTTATTTTAAATGAAAAAAACAAAACAAAAATCAAGACATATTTCATGAAGTCTCAATTTGCTTGAGAAACACACTGGTGTCTGTAGAGGGAGCACAGTCTTAGCCATGTTTTTAATGGAAAACGAATTTCATAACACAAATTAAACAAAGTGCAAACATGGCTCCTATAATATCTGAAGTAAGAATACATGCAGGAAAATCATCTAGAAATGCTATAAGAACAGATTTGTTTGTATTGCATACATGGCCACTGACCAGGCTTGGCTCAGTGATGGGACCAGCATGCTAAGCATGATGCCTGTCTGGGTTGTATACTGCAGATAGGGCCTAGATGGGACCCATGTGAGATTAAGGTGAGCTGTAAGGATTTGGGAAGCCCCACTCAGATCCCCACTCAGAGCCCATGCCCACCTCAAACCCACCTAGTCCATGTTCCACCCCTGTGAGCATATATATATATATATATATATATATATATATATATATATATACATACACATATATATATATATATATGTATATATGATTAGCCTAAACTATAACATAAATGCTTGTTGCATGCACCTTGTGCAGGTTTTTCTCTCTGAGTGATGAGCACAGATGAGAGTTGCAAGTGGGGGATGCACAGTTACACTCTCGTCTCAAACTAACTTATGTGTCCAACAAACAGCAGATGATCTCAGCAGTTTTTACATTTAAAACAGATGTTTCATGTGAAACTGAAAATGACAGAAACTGTAATGCTTATGGATATGATGATCTATATGCTCCCACAAAACCTTAATTTTCAAAGGAAGTCAATGTAAAAAAAAAGGCCCTTTTATTACAGCCCACCTTTATCTCACACATTTCCCAGCAGTGTACAACCCAGATGTGGACCTCATACTGGGGTAAAGATTTACCTTTCACCATGACAACAACCCGAGGCACACAGCTAAGAGAACAAAGGACTGGCTTCAGAGGAATTCTGTAAATGTCCTTGAGTGGCATCCAGTTGAATATCTGTGGAAGGAGCTTAATAATGGCTGTGTACTGAACTTGCAAAGATATAACTAGAGAAATGAGCAAAAAAGCTACAGATACAAGTGTGTCACGCTCATAGCTCCCTTCCCAAGATGCCTTGAAACTGTAATTGCTGCCAAAGGTGCATTGAACAAGTATTAGGCCAAGGATGTGCACAGATATGTAACCCTTAAATAAATGATTCTCAATAAAATTAAATTACATATAGCTAAAGCTATATAGACAGAAAAATAATGAATGACTCAAGCCTGTCCAGATAACTAACTGTAACTCCTAAAGAGGAACAGCTCTTTGAAATAAGAGGTGCAGCTGGTGAGACCTGATGATTTGCAAACATATTTTCAAGATGCATCAGTGACACGAGAAGGCACAGTGACTGTTGCTGAAAAGGGTCTTGAGTCATCTGATATTTCTTTTTCTGAAAACAGGGTTGCTGGGAAATTAGGAGCAAGGGTAACTATTAGCATAATTTACATGCTTTACGGAAAGGATGTGGGTTGCTTAAAGTAAAGCAGAAGAGACATTGATGTTTGATGTTAACATGTAAGATGTTTCTCAAAATCATTATAATTAAGGAAGGAAGAGCCCATGTTTGGGGTATGACCACCCCTGCAGAGTCTATGTTATACAGATTTAAATGGCAGCTAGCAAGCATTATGCACCAGAGTTTCTAACTGCCTCCTATTTGTGGAGGTTGCATGGGTTTCCAGGAAGGCTGAGGCTCCCACTCACTTTTTAAGGGTCAGCCTTACTGACAGGGGTGGGGGTGGAACAATGGGGGCTTGGGTTATGAGGTGTCCACTGCATTTTTATGCAACTAGTCAGTGAATAATTTTTCAGTGAATTAGCTGCAGTGAATCAAAGCCTTTCTACTCAGCTTTACAATAAAGAGCTCCTTATTTCCCAAGCAAGATTCTTCCTTCTCTTATTTTCTTTCTAATAATCTGAAGCATTGAAATGGTTACTGTTACTAATGGGAGGATAACACCAATAATAGAACAAGCACGCGCACACGCACACACACATACCACAAGTGGTCAAACCACAGCAGGAACAGGGAAACCCCAAAGAACTGTCGAATCATGTAGTTACGATCAGAAAGGAAAATTGCCACATATACTTTTTTTAACAATTGTAAGGAAAGATGTAGAGGGTGTTTCGTTGGTGGACTTGTGGTCTTTTTTATGTATTCACTGTGTTTAACACCTCCATCAGTGAGGACGTCCTGAAGAAATGCTATCAACGTCAAGCTTGCAGCATTCGTAAGAACTCCTCTCACCCTGCTTATGGTCTTTTGCCACTTTGCCCTCTGGCAGGTGCTTCAGTCTCTGGACCAGGACAAGCAGAATAAGAAAGCTTTTTTCTGTATATACATTTAATATACACATACCCAGTCCTCCCACTGTAATTTATTCCATCTGTATATCATGCTAATAGTACCTTCCGGTCAATCTGTATATCATATTTATAATACCTAAGATATATGTATGTATATGTGTATATATCACATGTATATTTTACAATAGTTTACAACACCTCTATAACATATTCATGTGTAAATTTGTCCAAATCTCTGCCTGTATTCTGTATATATTGTATTTATTGTACGCTCTGCACTTGTTGCTTATTGCACTCCTGGTTAGACTACATTTCTTTGTGTTGTACTTGTACATGTGTAATGACAAAAAAAGTGAAATCTAAAATGCCTAAAACGCACTGCCAGAGTTACTGTTGCGTTAACAAAAAAGTGCAAAAGTGTCACAGTAATGCGCTTGCACGTTCATAAACAAAGAATTCCCACAGTTTTACTGGAGCTTTTCCCATTACTGTGACATCTGACACTATGACTCATTTGTGGATGTGTGGATTTATCGATGGTAAACGCCCTAGTGTTTCAAATGGATTGTATTGTCTTGGAACATATTTAGTCTTGCTGCATGCCACCACTCTCTGCTGATTAGCCCATACGTTATAAATGTCTGTGTTTGCCAATAGAAACTGTTGGACGTCAGCCTAGAATTCTTAAGCTTCTTCAGGGTAGTCCCAGTCCCAGTACTTGTTGTATAAAGTAATTCAAACTAATGTGTTTGTCATGTGCAGTTTCACAAGCTTCAAAAAATCTGAAGGAACAGAGGAAAAAGGATACTTCAGATGTGCCCAGAACAATGAACAGATATGTAGATGATTCCAAACTGAGAAACCTGTACAACATTAAGAATACACTTAGGGGCTTACACTTGAGGCAAAAATATTACAGAGGCTAAAGGAAAATCTATGCAGTAAAATATTTTACACAGATACTATTGGACACCATCCAGACTTATAGAATGAGCATAGTTGATAATGATTTGTGTTAGATGTGTAAATGGCTACTTTATACATTTAAATAATTGTATATATGTGATGTGACGTACCTGTTGTACATCATTAATAAAAAGTTTGATTTACAAAAAGAATACACTGCTGCTTTTATATCCTGCACAGTTGTATTTCAGAGCACCAGGAACTATGATACATTAAGTGGAAAAACACCTTTCATCATCACATTGACATCATCCTCACTTGACTATGAAATGTCAGCTTTATGAAACTGTACTCTTGTACACAGTGGGTTCTGTACTTTTCACACTTTTCACACTTTCCACATTAACACAGTTGTTCCTTGAGTAAATCTGTGTATGAAAATTTCAAAAAACAAAGGTACAAAAACTGTATTAGAAGAAGAAGATGAAGAAGAAGAAGATGATGATGATGAAGAAGAAGAACCATACCAGCATGTGTTGTTGAGGTGGGGAGGGGGAGAGTCAGAAAAAGACAAAGGTCCAATAAGATCCCATAAAATACTACAAATAGTACATATATGACTAATGTGTACCCAACATGTCATACATGTATTACTGTTTTTCAACTGCTCACAAGCATTTACAGTAATGTAAGAATGTTTTTTTTTTTTTTTTTTACTTTAAACACAGGAACACACCTACATCACACTATTTTCCAAACAGTTCATTTCCTGCTCATAATTTTCACATTTTGTTCACTAAATACTAAATCAGAGTTTCAAAATGCTCTATACAAAAGGAAAATACAGTCAAAAAGTGTTATTACAGTAGTGACTTAAAATTGCTGGTAGTAATCAACAGAATTTCAGTATACTTGGCCTTTGGGTCCATATGTGTAAAAATAACTTGCAAATACAGTGAAAAGAAATATTTAGAAACATGTTAATTGACGGCATATTGTGAGAAGACAACGTGATTTGGTGAAGTTCACAGATAGATGTGGTGTTAATTGCGTGGATTTTAAAAAAGTGACTATAGATTGGCCAAAATGATCAAAGCGATGGTAAAAAAAAAAAAACTATTAGATTTACTAGGTGCTCCCATCCACTGATGGCTGTTCTGCCAAATACACACAACCCAGCATGTCAAGAAGAATTGAGAAAACAGCACCACCACAGTAGTTTCCTCTAATCAGTGCTTATGGTTATGGTAAGGCTAAGGGTTCAGTAAAGTATAGGTTAGGGTTATTGTCAGGGCTTGGGTTTGGTTAAATTTGGGTTAGGGTTAAGGTAATGGTTAGGTTATGTTTAGGTTAAAAGTAATGTCAGAGGGTTAGGTTAAATTTAGATTAGGATTAGGGTTAAGGTAATGGTTAGGTTCAATTTAGATTAGGATTAGGGTTAAGGTAAGGGTTAGGTTCAATTTAGATTAGGATTAGGGTTAAGGTAAGGGTTAGGTTCAATTTAGATTAGGATTAGGGTTAAGGTAAAGGTTAGGTTAAATTTAGATTATAAATCATTTCAGGGATAGAGTAAGGTTAAGTATAGGTTAGGGTTAGGTTAAGTTTAGGTTAGGGTTAGGTTGGAGTTATGTTACGTTAAGGTTATGGTCAGGGGAAATGTTAAGTTAGAGAATTTGTTTTAGGTCTCGTAGGTTAAGTTTAAATTAGAGTTAGAGATAGGTGAAGTTTAGTTTATAGTTATGATTATGGTTAGGTTATGTTTAGGTTAGGGTTATGGTAATGTTAAATTTAGGATTAGGTGTGGGTTAGGTTAGGGTGAGTTTAGGTTATATTTAGATTAGGCTAATAAAAGTCAAGATGATTTTAGGTTAGATTAGGGTTGGAATTTGGTTTAGGTATAGGAGATTAAGTTTAGTTTAGGTTTAGGTTAGAATTAGGTTTAGGTTAGCATTAGGTTTAGGTATAGTAGATTAAGTTTAGGTTTAGGTGTAGGAGATTAAGTTTAGGTTAGGGTTAGGTTAGAATTAGGCATAGGTGTAGTAGGTTAAGTTTAGGCTTAGGTGTAGTAGGTAGAGGTTACGTTTAAGTTAGCATTAGGTTTAGGTGTAGTAGATTAAGTTTATGTTTAGCTGTAGGTTCAGGTAATAAATTACACTGGTTGCTTTGTAACATTCTCAGTTCAAATCATGTAGTTTTTGCATGTCTGGGTTGCGTTAGTAATTTGTGCAGATGTACGAGGGTGGAACTATATTTAGAACACATTGTCTGAATCCTGACATGGCCTTTTAGTCACTTGTGTACGATTTCCTCTTGAGGCCAGGCTGGTGAATGGTTACAGAATATCTTGAAATCTGAATTGAAGACAAAGTGTTGCATGGCTTAGTCTACATATGTCACACAAGTGTGTGGCTTTACAAAACCAATAGTTTTTTTAAACACTTGTTCAACATTAGTATGACTCAAATCAATATACCTAAGATTCTACTTTCCATTTAAAGGCCAGCTTGCCTAAATACCACTGACATGACTCATTTCTGTACACGAAACAGGGGATTATCAGTTGTTTTTGCTGCTGATGATTATTTTGCAGCATTAATAGATCACTGTTACTCATGACAACTCTGGATGCAGCGGCCACCATTTATAGTAACTGTATACTGTCTACTGCAGTCTATTGTCTAATGGAAAACATTGTATGGTCCTAAGCCATATAAAAATAGGAATCGTAGGTATGTGCAGGTATTTTGGGAACACTCCTGCTTACTCAAGTTTCCAAATGAGCAAATTATTGTTAATAAAGTAATAATAATTAAATTGATAATAAATTATAATAAATTGAATTTAATAAATGTAATAAACCCATGGCATCATTGCAGTTTATGTGTTCAGTACTAACCAACCCCCTGTTCCATTTGTCTGCAGATGTTTTTACACAAACTGTCACTGGTGTAAATAAAGTAAGTGTGTTAGTAAGTGATTTTTTTGTTGAAATTGGCATGCTGAAATAAAACTTGATTTTTCAGTTTACTACTTCAAATGAAGTAGGCCTAAACATTTGGATAATGTCAACTTAGTTTGATGGAAGCTGAAACAAGTCCTTTGAAATGACAGACTAGTCATTGGATTATGTCACTCATTTCAATTTCAGTTTATGAATTACTCTGCTGCCACACAATTGTCTGAATAGATATTTGTATAAAATAAGTAGATGTACAGATCACCTTAATGGATTACTGTGTATATTTGACAGTTAATAACTGGTGGATGTTTATTTGATTGATCACAGCAATTTCAGATTGCAGCTGGTATAATAGAATTCTCTGATAGTTTACGACTGTTGGTGAGTCTACGTTTGATGATTAATGCATTTGAGAATGACACAGCTCAGTGGAAAAACTGCTACACTCTGATCACCAATGATTACTCAACCACTGTTAGCCAACTGAAGACAATTGCAAATACAGATCAAATGAGCTGCTGATGTGGAGGCTTATGAACAACTTTTCAACAGATGGTTTCATTTGAAGTTTGCACGTTAAAAACTGTAATGATTTAGTGAGAACTGTGGTCACTGAAAAAACACCTTCAGGACAGCCTGACGGTATTCTTTAGCAGTTGGACAGTAACCCCTTAGACAATAAAAAGTAGTCATTTCATTTTGGTGACACTGCTTAACATTTCTGCAGATGAAATGAATCAGACATAAAGTAGTTTTGTCACCCACCACAACTACACTGAAGAAAGAAGCAAGGATATACGCTACTCTGTAGGTGCCGCCCCATTTGACTGACCCATTTTAATCCACACAATTCTAAATATATATGGTCATGTGAGCCTGAGCTATGAGAAATCCTATCTAATACCGTTTATGTAAACTTCGGTCAGTTAACATTAAACACATTTAACACCACTTCTGTCATGTTCAGATCTGTTTTATTAGACTTACCACCAGCCTCACCAAGTATATTGATTTATGTGTACTTTATTGCATTACTGCACTCCCCCTCTCTCTCTGACCGCTGTTGGGCGCATTTGCATGGGTATTTAAACATCAGAGTAACTGTTTACCTCAGATATTATCCTTCTACTACTACCTTTAGTTGGTGTAGTAGTATTATCTGCAAATGGATGGACAGTTACCACATATTCTCACTTCAAACAAGCAGAAGCATGCATCAACTATCTTGTACGCATCAACAAGAACACTGATACCAACTGGTTAGACCGGTGGAATCAGGTGTGCACAGGATACAGTACAATAATAAGCAATAATGTATGACGTGATATGCTGTTTCTGTTTTTGGATGGTCTGTTTAACAGGTGACTTTTTGTTTAATCTGTGTCCTGAACCATACAGCCTTTCATAACAACTACACACACATTCACATTTATTGTGAATTGTATTGCATGTACTGCAGTTCAGGTTACTGGAAGCTCACACACAGCTCTCGTTGCACAAGCACAGTCCACCTTTGAGAACACACATGACTCATACCTATTAGCTTTGCCTTAGGGGTGTTTGGGTCATTTGGGTGTTTGGAAAGACAGGTCAAGAGGTGGATACAGGTCCAAGAATCATTCCTATATAAAAATGAATCACCCTCCAATCCTGACAATACTGTTCCAGTTAAACTGTGTATCAGCACATTCGATATTGTCTACCTAAATTATTCCAAAACTAGTCAACAGAATCTAACATATGAATCTTTATCCTCTATGATAATAGAGGTTAAATAAGATAATAATGTAATCAAAACATTAGTTGGCTAGAACATGGCCTGTGCTGGGGTGTTGGGCTTGCTAATGTTTTGCTTGCTAATTTAGCCAAACTAACAAAGCTAAACTAAGTGACCCTTGCAGAACAAAGAATACATTTAAAACATTCATTTTATTATAGAAACCTAAGTTAACTTCAAGAATTTTTCCAAGTGTGCTCTATGTAGTAAGTATACTAATATCAGAGTATGCATAGTATACTTGCAAGTGTATTATTTTAATACTTCTTTAATACATCTCATTATTCGCTTCTTATTAGGGAATTTAGCATGGCCAATTCACCTACCATATGCATTTTTGGGGAGAACACACAACCCAAACACTACCTGCGGCAGAACCATGCCGCCCCAACTAGATTACATCCGAGTTTTATTTTGTGCTGCAACTGTAGTAAAAGTGAACTTGTAGGTATGCTGTTTGTTCACTAGCTCTATATTTCTATCCCACTTTTTTAGTTTATTACTTTTAAGTGTATCCCTGTAAACTACTGGGTAATAAATAATAATGACAATAATCTAATAATGCTTATACTGGAAAACCTGACATAATATGTTTTTTGCTTTGGTACACTTAGTATCTGTGGTATAGTGGACTACACAAAAAATCATTAGACTCAGGATTAGGAACATATTTATTTTCTTTATAGAATTCCAAACAAACAGTTTTTAATGCCCGACTATAGAAACAACTTAAATAGTCACTGAAGTTTAAAACAAAACACTATAAATACATCCTCCTTTTTAGGGAAAGCTGATATTGGAATTTACAAGTACACTAAAACTTTACAGTGGTTTGCATCTTGACAGACACTGACATTGATACACGTACCTCAGTGAAAGTGCACTTGACTTCATATTGTAAAGGGGGTTTTCTTTACCAAGGAAAGAGTTCTGTGCTCTTTCACTTTAGTAGTCTTCCGGGGTTTTTCAGACCTTTTGGTATCACTGATCTCTCATTCTGCCACTCCTAAACTTTCATCTCTCTGATTGGTTTGTTTAGTTTTTCAGCCAAACAATATTCTCCTTCATTGGCATCGTCACCCACATGTTCTTAAACCCCATGAAACCCCCATAAATTCTGCCAGTCTACACTTCAATCAAATCTTGATTACTTCATTTCAAATTCATTGAAGTGACAATTTATGTATGTTGCCACCAACTAAATGTACTGTATATTCATAAAGAATGTTATATCCACTGTAGTCCTCTATAATCAGTAGTGCATATTACATTCCTTATGTTATGGAGCGCACCACTGTCCCATATGGCATGTGACATGTGGTCAGTAGTGAATTAATACATTTTTTCCTGACAGAGGGAACTAGTCTACAGCGTTAGCCACAAGCTGTATGTAAGAGTACTCAGGTAAATACAGCAAGCTGTTTTGGTCTCACTGGATTGTTATTTGGAGCAAACTTTCTCCATGCTTCTGCCCTGTCTTTGCCCATTTTGCAAAGTTGCAAATGCGAACTGTGACGCTGAACAATAGCTGACTATGCTAACCCACCAACTAGCACTACTGCATGCCTCAATTGATTATGCAAATAAATTTACAGTTTATTATATGTATCTGGTTGCTACCGTAACTACACGTCTCAGGTTGAACTGAGTTTTCTGCTCCAGTAGTTACATTCCAGTGCCATCCTTTTAAGGCAGAGTGGCAATTTTGAATAAAAAGACAGAATTATTATTGTACTACAGGTACAGGAACTCATTTTATGTGAATAGATAATGGGGCAGAGAGGCAGGAGATGGGATTACTTGACATTTGAACAGGCATGGGGGAATGACATTAATGGTTATAAGCACTGGGTACCAGGGATTTTGGGCCTCATGAAAGGACATTACACTGGGCCACACTACTCTAACAATTCATCCGAAACACTGAATTAATACACTTTTTGGGCCCCTTTAACATTTGTTACTGTTGTTACAGGGAGCCTTACTCAGTTGGGTGAGGCTCAGTTGGGCGAAGCTCAGTTGGGCTTCCCAAATGGGCCCTCTCGTTACCGACCACCTTAATCTAACATTGGTCCCATCTCGGCACAATGTGCAGTGTACATCTCAGATGGGCTCCATGTTTAATCTCTACCCGGTCCCATCACTGACCCTGGTGGGCATTCATATGTGAGGCCAAGATGGAACCTAAGGACAAAACCTTCTGGTTCACAGTTAGGCTTCCCATACAGGCCACATGGACTAATTGGCATGAGAAAAAAATCTCAACAATCTCTATTTATAACAAATAAGATCTAAGGACTAACAAGTATAATTTTGGAACTGTAAAAATCTATTCTTTCAGTAATTTATAGATTAGGCACAAAGTGTTTCAAAGAAATGCTTCAGTACAGAAATTAACTAACATTTAGGTTATAAGTATGTTTTCGTTTCTTGGAACTACCACAATGACATTAGCTTGTAGCTTGGCCACGTGCTTGTTCATGATGTTTCTGTGAAAGAAGCGGTGCAAAGAATCTTGTCACACAGTTTCTTGCCAACGGTTAATTATAATAATCTCAAAGGAACCACCCACAGCACTTAGTCATTACTGTAATACCATTGTAAAAACAGGTCAGCACATAAAAAAGCAATTAGGTGCTAAACTACTGCGGAAAGGAATTTTCGGACTGTGGTTTTCTAATACCTCTGACTGTCAGACACCTGTAACACAGGTGACAGATAAGATAAGAAAAGATAAGATAATCCTTTATTAGTCCCGCAGTGGGGAAAATCTCAACAATTATCTGGACGTTGTTGATGATGGTTCCATGTCTAACACTCTTGATAATTGTGACTATAAAAATAATGCCTACCTAACATGACTCACTGGAAAATGGACATTTCTCCACAAAGTTGTGCACATCTGAAAACCTGAGGTCAGCTAGTTCATAAGAAAGGCGGTTTTCTTTCTGTTGTACGTGAGCTCAGAAGTGACTTGATGTGAAGTATTTGATGATTAAGTGAGGGCAAGGCTTGCAGGGTCCATTTCTGTATAATATTATGTATAGATGTTGCCTCCTATAATAGGCCTGTCACTCTATTATGTAAAGCAAAGGTTTAAGAGTCTAAGGTGTCTGAATGACTACATTTAAAAAGGCCAACAATGTATCAAATAATTCATGGATTTTGAATAACTCTGGACATATGTTGCATGTGAGTACAGTTTGAAAACCAGTTCTGATGCCAGGATCAGTAGTCCTCATTCATTTCTGTCTGTATTTCCCTAATCTGTTTTCCTGCTGTTTGCAAGAACTGAGCTGCCACTTGCAGTTTCTACCACATGAGTTACAGAGTCATGCTCAACCACAATCCGAGGCGTGATTCTGCTACGCTGCACAGCACACACCGTTGCTCTTGTTGTCTATGGCTTAAAAGAAATGTCATGAAGAAACACTTGCATTGTTGAAGAGTTCTTGCTACTAATACTAATTTGAAGATGGCACCCGTTCAAACCTATCAAATACTGGCAAGGCTTGGCTGCATTTTAGGTTGATGTTAACCTGAAGATTGGTCCAGGCTATTCGGCACAGGTCGGCTATATATGAGTATAATGAGTAAGTCCTGACTTCATATTTTCAAATTATGTCAAGAAAGGAGTAAAACAAGATCACCTTTCATACCTATCATAGGGATCTGGCCACAGTGCTATACTAAATGTTAACTGCCTCTGCTACACTATATACTACAGATGCAAGCACATTCTGGACTACTGACAAAATTCCTGTATGTGTTAGTCACCAGCACAACAGCCACTTCCAGTTAAACTTCATTCTGTCTTATCATCCTTACAAAGCAAAACGCAGCTGTAATTACATCACTCTCAATTATGTGCAAGAGCCTGCCACCATCACCAACCCAGTCTTGAACTTAAACCATGTAGAAAAAAAAAAGTAAATCCCTCTTTTATTTTTTGTCAGCCCAACAGGAGCACTAACAGCTCACAAAGTTGTTAGTGTCAAAGGGGTGTTTTCACACTTGTCCTGGATACACCCAGTCTGCACCTAGGACTGATTCTGGGCTCATTTGAGGAAGGGGATCATTATCACTGGTTTGCTTTCAAGCCATACGAACCACAATTTCCAATGTCACTTTTCTGTGCACATTTTTGCAAAAAGGTAGGGCCAAGGTTCATCCAATTATTGCTTTTCCTTCTTTTTCTTGGATTCAAACACTCAAGTGGAAGAGAACCATGCTTTCTGGAGTCATGGCATTTCAGGAACACCTGCAAACAAGGAGTTGTTCTCACAGGAGAGGATTTCTAGCCATAAAGGTGAGAAAGCAGTCATGTCAAAGCAGTCATGTGACAAAATGAACCAAACAACCTCACACACGGTAGCAGTTTGAACATCAAACCACCAATATCAGGAGGACCAGAGATGCCCCCGGACTGTCCCCGGGCTCGAAAAACAGCTTTAACTGAACCTGCAGAGAAAACGGCCCTGGGTCCAGTAAAAAAAAAAAGGTGTGAAGACGACCTTGAAACCAGAAAAGAATCAACAGTTTGTGGAATTAATGGGAAGATTAAAACGGACATAAAGAGCACTGAGCGAACGCTAGGCAAACTCCCAAACAAATGCCCATACATGTGCGCTCAAAACCCAGGAAGTCAGTGATGTTGAAAGAGGATAGTTTTATGTCTGCTGGTTAGAGTTTTAAACTGATATGTCTTCATAAAATACATATTATGCATTATTCTGGACTATTGACCAATTCCTGCACATGTTAGTCACCAGCACAACAGCCACTTCCAGTTAAACTTTATTCTGTATTATCATCCATACAAGGCAAAACCTGCTGCCTCCAGGTTGCTTACAGTGTAAGGAATGAGTGAACACTGCTGCTAAACCCATTTAACACCAGAGGCAGTCAACACAGCACTTAATTCTATAAACTTTACACACTTTATTTTTACACATTCTAGTTGTTTCCATGCATACAGAATGCAGTCAGTTATGTATGCAGTATTCTTACTAAATGTACAATCTACACTCATAAATTGTATTCATTTATTTATATTACACAAATAAGCAAATAAACACAAATATTACAACAATAAGCTGATTACCAACTGAAATATTAAACAAAAGAGTGAGCTAACAAAATCAGAAAAGGCTAGATAGATGTATGATGTTTCAAAACTTCTGAATTATAGGCACAATTGTGTAGTACATTTTGTAATACAGCAGTAATATAGCTCTTAGGCAGAGCAACTTGCAAAGCATGCCAACAGTGAAGGCCAAAGCAATACAGAGTACTGCAATACTGCAAGATAACCTAAAAGATAAGGGCTACACCATATCTACACAGGTAAAGTGAAGTGAAGTGGTTTGAAGGTACAGAAACAATTAAAAAGGTAAATGCAGATAATTTAATAGGACGTTAACTTAGTTATTAACTTTTTAATGGTTTTGCCTGAAGCGGTCGCACAGACCACAGAGGAAGGAAGTGACTGTGTGATGCGGAGTTCATAGGAAGAAAGAGACTAAAGCAGAGACCCAGGCTTATAGGCAGGTTAAGATTTTAAAGAAGGACTAAAGAAGAGATTAAAGAAATGTAAAAATACAAGATTTATTCTTCATTCTTAAACGAAAGACGCTCAAAACACTTAACATAAATACACAGGTGCACCACATAGAATATAAAGCATGGTAGTAAATCAAAGTTTACCACAAGAAGCTGGGCTTCAAACTATAAACTGGTCACAAGTTACCAAGAACCCGTTGTAGATGTGAATCAGGTTTGCTTTGACTTTCGTAGTATGTGTAACTGATGGCATGTTGTTGACCGTGAAGCTTGTGGTTAGGTTTTCAGCTTTTGTTGTAAAATGTAGTGTGATCAGAGATGTTCAATTCCTGTAGCATTAAGCGTTCATGAAAAGTCAGGTGCTTTTTCCTTACGAAAAGCAGAAGTGTGAAAAAGAGTTGCACAGACTCCCACAGCGAAAGAAATGAATATGGTCCTCGTTCTACAACTATTACACATAATGACTCACAAGTGCACACGAGGATTTCTTATATTATGTTAAAGCTGTCTGTATTTTCAGTTAAACAGAGCAGGAAGGTCATGTCTTTAGCAGTTTTACTATGAAGTTAGTACTATGAAAAATCTGTTGAAATTCTGTGGCCAGTTTAGTTCAGAATGAGCAATAACTGATTTGCTAGAATTGGTGTGTCAGAAGTATAAGGAACAAATCTGCAGGCCAAGCCACTTTTAGAAATGCTTAATTAGTGCAAAGCACGTGAGTGACCAGTGGAATGATGGAAAATTACTCATAGTTGCATTTCAAATGTTGGTGAGTTATTTTAATCAACCTTCAGGGCGTGGCAGACTTCTGCAGGCAGGGGAATATATCAGGAAAAACCCTCCAGGGACACTCCTCAGACTGCAGGTTTATGCAGAGCAGAAGTCACCACTAGAATGAACCCTCTCTCCGATCAACTTTGGGATGCGCATTAAGTTATGGGACTTTCTGACTTTGAGCCCATTGTGGACACCAGGTGTCACTACTGTTTTTCTTAATTGCATTTCAGGAATCATTTTGCATTCCTTGTTTCTCAAAACTAAACATGTTTTATGAATTCTTATAAATTGTCAGGCCTATTAGGGGTCCATGAACATTCCCTCAAACCACGATGTGGGACACGTATCACTAAAAGTACAGCCTAGACCAATATTTTTAATGTAGAGATATTTTTCTGAAAAATCTGTAAGGTGTTTCTGCAGAATCTGTGAACTAGATATGTTCATTCTGGAGGATCTTTAAGCTAGATGTGTTTTTTTTTTTTGGAGAATGTTTACTTTCTGAATCTTCAAGCTTGCAGCAGAACTCTTAACAGAAAATTCTTCAAGAGTTCTTTAGTAAAGGCATTGGTCCTTCAAAAAACATGTTAAGTGGTTCTTTGTCCGGTTAAATGGTTCATTAAATGCCAAAAAAGCCTTTTTCAATATAATACAAATCCCTTTTTGCTAATATGTAATCCTGGTTGAAGGGGATTGCTGCACTTGCTGGCAAGACTAAAGTTGTCACTTCTATCTTGGTGGACTGCAGGCCTTCATATTTATTGCTGCAGATAAACTTAACTTAGTTAAGCAGCACTGCACCACAAAACACTCTCATGACACCTCCACAATGGCACAGTGCTCTCACTTCACCTACTTTTCTTAAACAAAGATGTGAAAAAATGTGGATATAATTGTTATGAAAGTAACGATCCGAATAATACATTGTTGATTACTGACTGCATATTAAAAAGTTTGAAGCCACTGCGGCGGAAATTCACAAACAAACAAGGTTTCTGCTTTGTGGCTAAGCAGAACTACATGCTGTTTAGGTGGTGCTTTCCTAGACCAATTTCTTAGAAAGCAGACTGTGCTATACTGGGTAAATGTACTGGATCTCAGAAATGAAGGCCTGTTATTTCCTGTTATTTACAACATGTATGAGTGAACTGTCAGTCTCAAAGGGGTAAGTCAGAGATATCAGAAAGAGTCTAAAAAAGGGGGAAGATGTCCAGTTTAGTAAACAGATTGTGGAATTAATGGGAGGATTAAAATGTGCATTAAGAGCATCGAGTGAAACTCTTTGCCCATACATGTGTAATCAAAACCCTGGTAGCCTGTAATGGTGAAAGAGGATAGTTTAATTTATGACTTCATGTAATTTTTCAACTGCAGCTTGACATTTGCATCTGTTGTCTAGGATTAGAAGATGTTTCACATGCACACAAGCCAGCGGTTTCAGTGTGTGAGTTATTCCTTAGCTGTCTGCCGGTTAGAGTTTGAAACTGATATGTCTTCATAGAATCCATATTGTGCAGGAACACTAGCAAGACCAATAAGTGGCTTGAAGACCATCAACATGACATTAACCAAGTTTTACGAATAATATGTGTTTAGAATACTGACATAACAAAATATTATTCAGTGTAGAAGTATTGCATACAAACAGTACAGTACGACCCTGTACTGTCACTCACTGTCCACCTTATAGGGTCCTCTATACACACGTGGACAAAATTGTTGGTACCCCTCGGTTAAGGAAAGAAAAACCCACAATGGTCACAGAAATAACTTGAATCTGACAAAAGTAATAATAAAAATTCTATGAAAATTAACCAATAAAAATCAGACATTGCTTTTCAACCATGCTTCAACAGAATTATAAAAAAAGTCATAAGTCAGGCCTGGACAGAAATGATGGTACCCTTAACTTAATATTTTGTCGCACAACCTTTTGAGGCAATCACTGCAAACAAACAATTCCTGTAACTGTCAATAAGACTTCTGCACCTCTCAGCAGGTATTTTGGCCCACCCAAGCCATTCTTGGATGTTTTTAGCTGTGTGTTTTGGGTCATTATCCTGTTGCAAGACCCATGACCTGCGACTGAGACCAAGCTTTCTGACACTGGGCAGCACAATTCTCTTTAGAATCCCTTGACAGTCTTGATATTTCATTGTACCCTGCACAGATTTAAGACACCCTGTGCCAGATGCAGCAAAGCAGCCCCAGAACATAAGAGAGCCTCCTCCATGTTTCACAGAAGGGACAGTGTTCTTTTCTTGATATGATTAATTTTTCCATCTGTGAACATAGAGCTGATGTGCCTTGGCAAAAAGTTCAATTTGTGTCTCATCTGTCCATAGGACATTCTCCCAGAAGCTTTGGGGATTGTCAACATGTAGTTTGGCAAATTCCAGTCTGGCTTTTTTATGATTAGTTTTTTTTTTTAACAATGGTGTCCTCCTTGGTTGTCTCCCATGAAGTCCACTTTGGCTCAAACAACAACGGATGGTGCAATCTGACACTGATGTTCCTTAAGCTTGAATTTTACCTTTAATCTCTTTAGAAGCTTTTCTGGGCTCTTTTGTTACCATTCGTATTATCCATCTCTTTGATTTGTCATCAATTTTCTTCCTGCGGCCACATCCAGGGAGGTTGGCCACTTAATCTTAAATTTCTGAATATGTGCAACTATAGTCACAGGAACATCAAGCTGCTTGGAGATGGTCTTACCTTACATACCTAACATACTTGTCCATAATTTTCTTTCTAAACTCCTGAGACAACGCTTTCCTTCGCTTCCTCTGGTCCATGTTGAGTGTGGTACACACCATGTCACTAAACAACACAGTGACTACCTGCAGCCCTATATATAGGCCCACTGACTGATTACAAGATTGCAGACACCTATGATGCTAATTAGAGGACACACCTTGATTTAACATGTTCCTTTGGTCACATTATTTTCAGGGGTACCATCATTTTTGTCCAGGCCTGTTTAATGAGTTCACTTTTTAAAATAATTCTGTTGAAGCATGGTTCAAAATCAATGTCGATTTTCATTTGTTCATTTTCATAGAATTTTTATTTATTATTACTTTTGTCAGATTTAAGTTATTTCTGTGACCATTGTAGGTTTTCCTTTCATTAACTGAAGGGTACCAACAATTTTGTCCATGTGTACAATTTTTTCAGATGTTGTGTACAGTGTATTTAAACTTTTTAGATCTGTTGTTATGAACAATTTGTCAATGGCCCTGCACCTGATCATTTGTCAATGACCAGGTTCTGGTCACAGGACCACCATATCAACAAGTAAAAATGGTATAGTACACTGCTGGATTATCGGAAAGCTTGTGCAAAAGGTCTGTTTTAGAATTAAACACTGAGAATATTTGAAAGATTTTTCTTTTTACACACACACACATACACGTATGCACACACATCCTTTTACAAAAATGTTCTTAATGGAAGCATCAATGGTTTTTCTGTGGCATCTCTGAAAGATCTCTTTGTCACACCTTTATTTTTCAGAGTGTATGCTGCTCTTTATGACTGTTCAGCAGTGGTGAACCGTAAGTATAAGAACTAGGCCTTCAACTCAAGCCACAAATCTCACACAAATACAACAAACACAGCTGTACAATGCAACAATGGAAAGCCCTACTATTGCATTCTGGTAGTATGTCAGCACAAAGCAATGCAGTCAAATGTCAATGCAGTTAAGCCTTATTTTTAAGCACAATCTATTTTGCAGCAGAGATTACCATGCATTCTACTTGTCAGTGTTTTGGATGTGGATGAGAGTAAGCTATCAGCTATCAGGTTTTAGACAGCTGTGGTCATGTGTTGCTGCTGAAAATCAAAAATTCAAACACTTTTAAAGAACCCTTTGACACACCCGCAACTAAGAATACCGGGGCTGATTCAAAAAAACAAAAGAGGGAGTTTCCCACTCGAAGATATGACTTACTACTGGTATTCATATACACTTATCTTAAAAACATGCTGTTTCAATACGAAGCGAAGGCAGGAATAGAGTGAAATAAGAACATGAATGGTTTGGTTCCTCTGTCAGTTCCCAATACTACTTCATTTCTACCATTGAAGTCCACTCCCTCACAGGAACCACAGGAAGAACTATCTTTCTTTTTAGGGAGCTTGATATTAATTTTTTACTTTTTTTATTGTGATTAATGTCAAATGCAGATTGGACAATTTACCATTTTAGCGTTGAAAAATGAAACTTGTCAAAACTTATAATAATGGTGTAGAGGGCTCAGCGAGCACTGCACAAAGTAGAAAGCACCTTCGCGAGCTTACTGGTCACATACTTTCTGCGGAATTCACCCACCTGTCATGTGCGCGACACGGCGAGCGAAGCCTCTGTGTGGAATCTGCACTTGTTCATTCATTTTGCCAATTACGTCACATTGTTTGTTACTTTTGTTTGTTAACTTTTTATGCTGTGTGCTGCTTTTGGTTCCTTACCTATATACAGTCATATGAGTCATATAAGTACACCTCTTTGAATTCTATGGTTTTACGTATCAGGACATCATAAAAAAGATCAAAAAACAAACCTCAAAAAAACAAAAACAAAAACAAAACAATCTCATTATTCATGGAACAAAAAAAATTGAGGCCAAAATACAGAAGCAGTGTGTTATGAATAGGGTATAAAGAGGGAATTAAGTGGTTGAGTAGCAGCCAGGTGCCGCTAATCAAATGACCTTGGTTAATTGATGTCAGGAAGTGTGGCCACCTTTATAACAGCAGTTTGCTGGTCTGGAGGAGTTTAAATGGCAATAAAACCCCAAGAGCTACATGTCAGACTCTACAAGCCTCAGTGAGCTAAATGTTAAATCTTCACGTTCATGACAACAATTAGAAAAATACTGAACAAATATGGCCTGTTTGGAAAGGTTGCCAAAAGAACATGGCAGCATGGCCTAAGTTTGCAAAGTTGCATCTGAACAAACCACAAGACATCAAAAACAATGTTCTTTGAACAGACGAGACCACAGTGGAGATGTTTGAGCCATACTGCACAGTGCCGCATTTGGCAAAAACCAAACACAGCATATCAGCACGAACACCTCATACCAACTGTAGAGCACGGTGGTGGAGGGGTGATGATTCTTGCTTGTCAAGAATGCCTGCCAGTTATTTAGTCAACCATGAACTCCTCTAAATATCAATGTGAGGCCATCTATCCAATAGCTGAAGCTTGGCTGAAACTGGGTCATGCAACAAGACAGTAATCCCAAGCACAACAGCAAATCTACAGATAGAATCTAACAGAATAGAAATGAATGAAAGAATCAAGGTGTTGTAGTGACCCAGTCAAAGGCCAGATCTCAACCCAATTGAAATGCTATGACAGGACCTTAAAAGCTCACAAGAGTAACTGAAGCAACATTGTAAAGAAGAGAGGGCACAAATATGTGAGAATGCAGAATGATGTGAGAGACTGATAAAATCATAAGGAAAACCATTACTTCAAGTTATTAAGCTAAAGGTGGTCCTCAAGCTGTTGATTCATTGTGTGTACTTAATGACCTCTGAGGTTGTTTTTTACCTATTTTAAGGCCTCACCTGGGATTGTCTGGGATTTGACCTTATGTGGTGATGCTATGTTAGTGTGGAGTAGACGTTCAGAGATTTGTGTGGTGGCCATTGCAATGGTTTCTGTTTTGCAGGTGTTCCTTGGGTGCTAGTGTTGAACAGTTGGATGACTGTATTGAAGGATTAGCTCTTAGATATTGCATCACACTTTCATTTGCAGATATCAAGTCGGTTAAGGAGGAAAGAAATTAACAGTAAAGTGCATAGTAGCTTGCTTTAGTTGGGGGTTTTGCAGTCTGTTCACCCTGTTTGAGAGAGTGTGGTGAGAGTACTACCAGTTCACTTTTGGTAAAGCCTGTGGTCAGTCTGTAGCAGATGCTGGGGTACATTTACCTCGGTTTGTTCCGTTTTCACCATCATCTCCCATTTCTGGGAACTGCAAAAATGAAAGTGCGTATGGCAAGGTTGTAGTTAGAGGAGCAAGAAGAGACACTAGCTTGTCAGTCAGTCCTCGAGCCACCTGGAGAGTGTAGCTTTGTCATCTAGAGCTGGACGCACAGAAGAATATGCCAAGTATGTTGGCTGTGCCAAGTCACTTCTGAGGCTAGTGCACTAGCTTTGCCCACTGCCACTTCCCAACCTATATGTAATCGTCCTGCACTTTCTGTAAGTACTCAACCCCCCATGGTGTTTGATGTAAGCGAGCAGATTTCTCTTGTGCCGCCTTTTAGGGAGTCAGAAGTAGATACATATTTTGCAGCATTTGAGTGCATTGCTATGACTTTGAATTGGGATGTCTGAACACTTTTATGTCAATGTAAAGTGTCTAGTAAAGCCCAGGAAGTGTGTTCTGCTTTGTCTGGAGAAGACTGTAAAGTCAGCAGTTCTTTGTGCCTACAAAACGGTGCCAGAAGCACAAAGGTATATAATGTAAATTTTTTAAAGACACTAATCAACCATAGAAAATATATGCAAAATAAAGTAACAGCAACAATAATTAACATAGTTTATATCCCACAGGGTGACTGAGTGTATTGTTGGTTAATTACTGTATACAATTGATATACAGTCCTGTGTCTCAGGCAGGCAAAAAAACAATCATATCAATGAGTGTACTTTAACTGAAAAAAACACAGTTCGGTTCGGTTCAGCTGTATTTATGTTTTATTGTGGTTCTAATATTAGAATATTAGTGTTTTTACAGGTAACGTACACTTACTGATGTGATTGTTTTTTGCCTGTCTGAGATTGTGTATAAAGTTATAAAGAGTTCATGTTGCCACTCTTTAGGCATCACAGATATTACAACACTGCCATCTAGAGGTAAACTGGGTCTGGCAAACGTGTTAATCGCAATAAGTTCTGCTTTGTTTTTTTCCACACATCAGTTCAACACAGCTCAGATTTCACTGTCATCATCATCATGATCACCATCACCATCATCATCAGCAGCAGCAGTAATAATAATAATAATAATAATAATAATGTTACTTTATATAATCTTTACTTTTTTACTATCACTTTTTTTAGAAGCACATCTAATAGCTTTACATATAGTTTAAAATCAAGAAAAATAACTTAAAGCTTCATTTTATTTTTATTAAATAAAAAAACACTACAACGCGTACATGAAATATAAAACTGAGCTCAGGATCTTAACTGATATGATAAAGATGCTTAGTTTTTCATCTCTGAATTTTAATGTTAAAAATAATTTCATTTATATATTTACTTAGAAAATGTTAAGATGTCCAATGAGAAATATCTGATTAAATATCTGATACACTGAGAAGAAATTAAGCATCATCAGCATAGCTACAAAAAACTGATTGTCCATCTGTCATGTTGCCTGATGACCTGTTCCCTGTTGGACTCACTTTAACAATGTTTTGATGATTTCCCAATGAAAACATTTAAAAAACAGTGCCTGAGTCATTCTATCCAGTTTGTAAGAAGATCGATTAAAATGGATGCAAGATCCCACCAAAACAGGAGGACATTGTGCATCAGCACTAAGCCTGGGGTCAAGCACAACACAGCTCACTACTGTTCACTAAAGGAAGGCTTGAAATAAGCCTAGAGTTGTTGAAGAATGTTTTTACACAATGTTTCCCAGATTCCAAGTGTAGTCAGCACACCAAAATGTATGATGCTTCTTTCGTATTGCACTGAAGTCACATGGCTAATGTAACTTACAAGACATGGAAGTAAATAGTGCCAAAAACTTACATTGCCGAATTCATTTCCTGTGCTAAAATAAGTTTGCTTCTTCAGTCACATTGGTCAAATTATAAAAAACAAGGTTTGTGGCCATGGTTCAATAACCACAACAACGACCACAGCCCTTGATTTCTTTTATAATTTGACCAGTGTACTTAATGACCTTGCCGTTTACACCACATGAAAGATGAGTGTCCTCTATTTATGAAAAACATTCCCTGCAGATCCAATAAAGACTCGAAGAGAGTGAGGTGGACCCATTTACCAGTTAAAGCTCCTAATTCTCATTTTCCCATCAGTCAGAACAGCCTGGGTAATGAAGGTCTTCCACCATTCTTACTCAAGGTGACTTTACCCTGATCGACCCACTTTTCTATGCTCATGCAGACAGAAGCTCATCCCTGAGGCTCATCATCTTTTAACAGAACATAAGAGAGATGGTCCTCTCTTCTCTAGTGCACACTGAACCTGCACCAACATCTCACATTACTCCATATTGATGAAATTAAAAATAAGCACAATCGATTACTATGGTTACTGTAACTAGCAATACAAAAAAAGGTCTTTATACTGACATGTAGACAAAGTTCATATTACTGTGCATTGTGTTGACCTTCAATCATTTTGGATCTTCTAAAGCTTAGTCTTGGTCTCCACTGACCATTGGTCATTTTGTCAAAAAATAAATAAACAAGTGGTACAAGAATTCTTTGGTAAGTTTAGATAATATCTCTAATCACTGGTTGTAATATAAGGAATAATGTTGGAAAGATGAACTGTGATTGGAACTTCTGCTTTACATTGGAGTCCGGACCTATGTTATGAAAGACTGAGAGAAAAGAATAGAACTTAAAGCAGCAGTATGTAGCATTTGTATCCTAAAGTAACAGTTTCAAAATCATGTTGAAGCTCCACTGACCTGTAATAGGGATATAGTCCTATTTGTGTAAAATCCTGTCATTTGTTCATGAATACATGTGAAAAGCATGTCCCTAAGTGGTGGCTCAAACCATGAATCCACCTCCCTGGAGCAAGAAATGCCAATTTTTGCATAATGCTGCTTTAAGAGTTACCTTATTCTTACAGCGCTTGGGTTTTGCTTGGTCCCCTTAAAATGTTGCCCTTAACTGAATTTAAGTTTAAGTTAAGTTTACATACCCTCAGTAAGCACTTCATTAGGAACCCAACGTTGTATTTTGCTGTTGTAGGCCATACTCCATTAGGTAGGACATATTGTGCATTCTGCGATGTATTTCTTCTCACTAGTTTTACTAAATAGTTATCTGAGTTTCTCTCAGCTCAAACGAGTCTAACCATTCTCTGTTGACCTCGTGTCAACAAGGTGTTTCTGTCAGTGGAACTGCTGCTCCCCGGATGTCTTCCTTTATTACACCATTCTGAGTAAACTCTAGAGATGACTGTACATTAAAATAAAACCCAGGAGATCCCAACAGCTCTAGACTCAAACCAGCCTGGCCAGTACACATTAAATACTGATACTGTATTCATATATTCAGATACTTGTGCTGAATTTGTGGAAACAATCAACAAACACACACAGTCATATGCAGTAACTAGCAGCCAAATGCCTTAATTCTTGTCTGGTCACATGAAGCCAGATAAAAAGACTGGATGGATAAAAATTAAGGATAAAAAATTCTAATAAATAATAATATATATAATAATACTATATAAAGATAGGGGACAACACAAAATGCCAAATGGTAGTATGCAGCTGGAGTGCAATGTGGAAGATGACAATGTCAGATATGATTATGAGAGGGTATGAAGTGCAGTGTGCAAAATGTGCAAAAAAGAAATCTGCACAAATGTGCAACACAATGCTGCAGACCTTGTTTACATAGACTTAGATAGCCAATAGAGGGCACGCAAGTGAAGGCACCACACCAGCAGTGCATACACTCATAATGTCCCTCATAAACTAACAAGTACAAAGAGAATAGCCATAAAATCGAACTGTGTGGGACTCAATAAAAAGCATTGAAAAATCTTCAAAAAGTTCAAAAAGATCCAGCCAAAACAGAAGGATTTTGTGCATCAGTGCCAAGCCTGGGGTCAATCCCAACACAACTCATTAAAGGAAGGTTTGAAATGAGGCTAGAGATGTTGAGGAATAGTTTTACACAATGGTCCCCTCACCCTAAAGTAATTTAATAATTTCTCTGTGTCTATTTCTCTGTGCGTTGTGTTGACCTTCAATCATTTTGGATCTTCTAAAGCTCAGTCTTGGTCTCCAAGATTTAATAATTACTGTCTACATCTAATTATAGAATTATTATAATAATAATCTAAAATATATATATTCTTTTCAAACCTACAATACAGCACAGTGCTTATTTTCTATAGGGGTTGCAACAGTATGTTTGTATATTGTATATTTGTATATTCACTTCACCACACTGGATTTAATGGTATTAATCTGGTTGCTCTAAAAACATGTTTTAAACATTGACATTTAAAGCTTGTGAGGCCTATATTTTACTTTATATACTGCAGATTTTTAGTAAATCCTTTAGTAAATGTTCAGAATGTAAATCTGATCAGGATTTGTTCACGTGCCTGTATGAAAGGTATGAAATGTATGTATGAAATACCTGATTGATTAATACACAAACATTTAAATTAGTTAAGATATCCCCACACACCCATTCCTATGAAGTACTGGACCCACGATCCTAGAACATGGTGCAGAAGCATATGGAATGCTACAAACTTTAAACTGGCCATTGTTTCGAAAAAACGAGAGGCATCTTGGCCTTTTTGTGATGTCTCTGATTTGGGTAATTTGGACCATTCATTCAGAGGATACCAACAGGGTAGCAAAGTGGCCATGTATAGGATGATGCCATTAGTCATTGGCAGGTCACATGATATAAAATGACCAACAGCCTCCAGATTCACCTTTATCTGCTTTTTTATGGTCAGGGTCGTGGTTGGTCCAGAGCATTTCCAGAATCTTTGGGCAGAATCTAGGTAGGAATGTCACCTGCACAGGGTGCCAGTCTATTGCAGGGCTCCCCATGCGCCCATTCACTCACAACTATCAATAGTGGAAGGGGGGTGGGGCGAATTAGCATAGCCAGGGAAACGAGGGGAAATGGGGCACATAGAGGAAGCCCACATGGACACTGACCAAAGAGAGGATTGAACCCACAACCCTAGGCCCTGAAACTGTGCAGCCCACACATATAATTTAACATATATGTCTATCTTCTCCTGTTGGGAAAAAAACATTCCAGCATATAGCCTATATTGTACACACACACACACACACAAACTTTCTCAAACAGGAGTTTCCATTTCAAAAATGTATCACTAGGACACCAAAAAGTGGCCAGTGGGAGCAGTGAGCAGTAGAGCTGCTGTATTTTGTCTGAGTGAGTTATAAAACACCTTCACCTGGATCAGATTTGTCGCACCTGATTGGCTCGATGGTCATTAGGGTTCAGAGATGTCAGGGCGTGATTTACAGTCAGGATGAACTGTGTGCTTTTGTGGCTGGAGGAGACTGACCACGTTGATGAGGCATTAAAGGGAGTTAAAGGGAGAAGTGAGAGGACCTCACACACTGTGTGAATAGTGTGTATGTGTGTGTGTGTGTGTTAGGGGGTAACGTCTGCTGGAAGGAATTCTTGTGATTCTTATTAAACTGATGTTGTGCTGGGCCCGACAGGCACAACATCACGAGTCATCACAACTGTAAATCATTCTCTCTCGCCCATTCCCTTATTCTCTCTCTTTCTCCCTCCCCCCTCCCTCTCTTTCTTGCTATTTTATTTGGTTGTGCTGTTCTCCCCCCTGATGTTCAGTGATGTTCAGTGAAGCGGTGCGATTCTGTCTCATGCTCTCCAATGTGTCTCCTATTAGCCACGCTTACGCAGTGCTTGTGAGTGTGTGTGTGTGTGTGTGAGAAAGAGAGAAATAGAGAGAGAGAGAGAGTGTGTGTGTGTGAGAGAGAGAGAGAGAAAGAGAGAGACTAAGGCCTCCTAAGGGAAACAGTACTTGGAGCTATGTGTGTGTGTGTGTGTGTGCAGATATGACTACATCAATTACATATGTTTTAAAAATGACGTCTAAGTGGTTTGAGCTTGTACTTCAAAGGCCTGAACATTGATCAAGTAATTAGTAAAATAATTTGAGAGTGCTGCCAAATGTTTCCGGACAGGTGAGATGAGTGGTTTCTCATCTAACAACTCTGCTGAAAAACAGCCAGCATAGAATATGTTTTCACTACTGTTTGATGGTTTACCCGAATGACCACAAACGATCTGACCAAGCTAATGAAGCAGCATCACCAGCATGACCACGCTGGTCAGCCAGCATGACTAGCATGGCCAAGCTAGTTGACCAGCAATGATTATGATAACAAGCATGACCACAGTGACTGAACAGCATTATCACACTGGTCGAACAACATGGTCAGCATGTTGACCAGCTTGGTGTAAGCGGTCATACAGACAGACCAGGTAGTCCATCAAAGTAAAACATCTACCATGTTTAACCAGCCTAACTAGTGTAAATGGCTAATTTAAGTCAGCGTTACATGGTTTTATGTGTGGTCCAATCAGTACAGCTGAAGAACGTGGGAAATTCATGTTTTACTCATTTCCCCAAATCCAGCAACCCAGCTGTTTAGCTTGGCTATGATAATGGTGTGCTTTTAACTGTTGTAGGTAAAAGATGTAGTAATACAGCTTAGCATCCCTGGGGATTACTGTAGTTTGCTGAAAAATGAAAAAGGACTATGTATGAATGCGACTTACGTGACCCATGTGCTAGATGTTATCCTAAGGCCAGTACTTTGAGGGTCATGGTTATAACCAACTACAAATATCTTGTTAAGCCCTTAGCGCAGTAAAGCTAATTACACACTAAGGTGGGGCTATTCTTTGGTAATAGAAGTTTGTAAAAACACTTTCAGCTTGACAGGCCCTAGGCTGTCTGTAGGGGTTAATGAACAAGTACGCACCAAAAGACCTTTAGGAAAAATGGTATTTTATTTCCAGATTTTTTTCTTCTTCCTTCAGGTTGAATCTTGCATTTTTTCACAAGTAAAATTCAAAATAATAAAAAAAGAAACAAAAAAGAAACGATACCATGAAAATGTAAAAAAATAACACAAAATAATATGTTTATATAATTACATAATTATTAACAAACAGACAACATTTATATTAATAATAACAATACTACAAATAAAGGAATATGACAGCTGAGTGTTGATTACATGCATACTCAATACCAAACCCACTCTCTTAGAGTGCCAAAGGAGTTCACTAGAAAAAAAGTCAGATTTTAGCCCACTGGGCTTTTTCGTATCTAGCTACATGCAAAGACATAAAAGAGAACTTCTTCTTTAGACATTCTTTCTGGTGTAATGTACTGTACATATACTTCACCATGGCCCAAACCCTGCCGCCGGGCCCACAGTGCATCTGACAGGGCAAACTGACAGGGGTTTCAGTCAGGTCCTCTCAGGATGTTATAAACAAACATCACTCTGCTGGGTTGTGAGAGTTTTTTTAATCGTTCATTTCCGGTTTGTTTGTGTGATTTGTGTGCTGAGAGTTCAATATCTGCTTCAGCGCTCATTTTCCACGATTCCATCTTCCACTTGTTTATTTGCACTTTTTCCCTTCTTCACTTTGTGTTCAGATCTCCATTCAGCGCCCTCTCACAGCGTTTTGTCGCTCTCCTTCTTCAAGTGGCTGTAATGGGAGAGGTCAGAGAAGTCAATAGAGAATCAGAGGGCAAAGGGAGTAATACAGGTGAGTCTATTACTCTGGACTGTGGCATCGCTGTCAGAACAAAACCTTGTATTTCCAATTTTATGGGAAAAACAAAAAACCAAGTTACTGGAAAAATATGTTTATATCCATCCTTACGTAATTTATGAACATTTTGACACCAAGGTGAAAGAATTAGATGAAAAAAAAATAAATTGAAGACACGTTTTGTCCTGACAGCAGCAATATATGGTCATCAGGTTAATCTGTTTACAAATTTGTTTCCTTATTCGCCAGCAGATCTTTAACCTCACTCCGTATTAGGGAGTAGGGAGTATTATTCAGTAACTACAGGGACTTCTGTACAAACTGTTGGGGTTATTCTCTGGTAACAGACGTTTGCAATAACATGATAATATACAATATACAATAATATACAGGCATAAATCAAATAAATAAATTAATAAATAAATAAATACTTGCTTGCACAAATATTGCACAAATATTCAGACCAGTCCTTGGTAGAACCTGCTAGAACAGCTTTAATCTGTCAGGGTAAGTCCCTACCAGTGTTGCACATGGTTTAGGAGTGCTTCTTCTTGCACCCTTTCTTCTTGCAGATTTGCTTTGTTCAAGCTGGTTGGATGAATTTTTTAAATAGTGCTACAAATTCTCATTTGGATTGAAATCTGGACCATGACTTATAGAACATTTACCTTTGATTTCTTCAACCACTCATGTGTTGCTTTGACTTCGTTGCCGTGATCATTGACCTGCTGAATAGTGCGGTTTCTCCCAAGATGACTGGAGCAGGTTGTTTTACAATATATCTCTGTATTTTGCACCATCCATCTACCCTTCAGTTTTACTAAGATGCTCAGTTCTCATGGGGAAAAGGCATCCCGACAGCATGATGCTGCCACCACAATACTTCACTGCTATGATGGTGTGTGTTGAAGAATAGGCAATGTTAGGTTTGCGCTAGAGGTTGCACGACTAGTTGACTAGTAATTCTTTCCTGTGGATCCACAAGCAGTTAGCACTGGATGCTTCATTTTGAGATGGTCATGCACTGCAGAAGTAGTTTTACTGTACTTAAGCATATCTTAACACATTGTGCAGCTGATTATATCACTGGATTAACCTCCAAAGTATTTCTAGACTACCGGAATTTGATTAGCACAGTGTTTCACAGAAGAGCTGCTGTCTTTACCGTCTGCCTGCATCCTTGCTTTAGTGTTTTCCCCTTCCCACTAGTCAACACATACATGCCAACTGTACGTAAAGTTCCTTGGATCAATACTCTGGTCTCAGGGACTGAACTCTGTAGCTTCTGTAAAGTGAGTGTTGTCCTCACAGGTGTGGAGTTTTGAGGGACGGTTTTGCCTAGGCAGTGACTGGGTGGTTCCATGCAGCTTCTATTTCCTCACTGTTAATCCAACAGTTCTTCCATTTAAATTCTTAAATTCGTTTTAGCTCTTTCTACTTGTTTTTTTATATCTGTCCTAACAGTCAAACCAATTGTATTTAAATTAAGTTTTTTTATTATATTTTATACTGTATAAAATTAGAGCATTCACAATAGAAATAAAGCATTGGTTTCACAGAATATGTTCTTGCATAAATCCAATATCACTTTAAATGAATTGTAAGAGTCAGTCTGTTAAAATATATATGATATTACATGATATTTCACACAATTATTAAATAAAATTGTCAGAAATTTGGGACATTTGGGACTAAATTATAATACTTGTGGTGTAGCAACTAAGGCTGAGACTAGGTGGTGAGCACAGCAGCATTTACACTCATACAGAAGAACATGGACATTTTCAACAAAACCAGAAACACATTCACATTTACATATAGACTAGTGTGTGTGTGAGCGCAAGCGTATGCACTTACTGACCTGTAATACTCGTCCTGTGTGAGCGAGTGATGGTGATGGTGGTGGATCCACTGCTGCTCCAGCGCCAGTCTCTGGATCTGCAGCTCGGCGCTCTGGGCCTGCTGCATGGCCTGCAGCTGGTGAGCCGCAGACATGGAGCCCCCCAGAGACGAGGGCTGGGGCAGCTCACGGAACGGACCACCTACAGGGTCAAAGAGAGAGAGAGTTAAAGAGATAAGGACATAAAGAGTGAGAGAGAAGTGTATGTTGACAGGTGTGTTAAAGTGGTGTGTGGTGGGAAGTGCACTTTACCGAAGAGCTGCTGTCGGAGCACCTCGCTGTCGGTGAGGGGGTGTGTGAGGATGGGAGGCCCCAGAGTGGCTCCTGGGTATGGCAGCCGTGCCAGAGGGGCCCCCGCCGCCAGAGGATCCATCAGGGGGTGCACTCCCCCTGCCGCTGTCCCCCAATAATGTAACAACAAACAAAAAACACAAATTCAATAGCAGTCATATTTCTGTTTAGAGGCATTTTCTTATAATTTATAAATTATTAGAGATGTAGCGCTGTCGTGTTTGTGTATGTGTGTGTGTGTTTGTGTGTGTGGAGCAAAAGTATCCTTTTGGTGTAAATGCAAATGAGAGTGTAAATGTCTGTGTGTTTGTATATGTTAGAGGCCACCTTGGGTGTGACATTTAAGCTTCAACCCCACCAAACCCTCTTATTTGAATGCTGTGTGTGAGTGTGTGTGTGTATGTGTGTGTGTTTGTGTGATGAGTACCTGTATCCTGCTGGTGCAGATGCAGGTGAGAGTGTATATGTGAGTGCTGGTGATGATGTGGAGTCACATTCAGCATCTGTAGTCTTCCCAAAGACTCTCTTTCTCCTCCTCCTCCACCTCCACCTCCACCTGCTGTTCCTCCTGCTCCTCCTCCACTTGCACCTCCTCCTGCTGCTCCGCTCGCTCCTCCTGTGCTTACTGCTGTCACAACTCTCTCCCTCTCCCTCTCCCGCTCCCTCTCACCACCCGTCAGTACTCTGTCTCTCTCCCTCTCTCTCTCCCTCTCCCTCTCTCTCTCCCTCTCCCTCTCCCTCTCCCTTTCCCTTTCCCTTTCCCTTTCCCTCTCCCTCTCTCTCTCCCTCTCTCTCTCCCTCTCTCTCTCCCTCTCCCTCTCCCTCTCCCTTTCTCTCTCCCTCTCCACACTCCTTGCTCTTTCTGTGCTGGGTGGGGTACGGCTCGGGGTGGAGTATCCTTCAGGGGGTGGGGCCTGTGGGGCGGAGTGAGGGGTGGGGTGAGAGGAGGGATGATGGAGAGAGGAGGCAGACGGTGGAGGTAGTGGGGGCGGGGCTGGAGGAGGAGGCGGTGGGGGCGGGGCAGGAGCTGCAGGGGCTACGGTGGGGGGGGCATGGGCAGGAAGGGAGGGTGGCAGCAAAGAAGTTGGGGGGGCTGAAAGAGGCTGGGGGACTGGGTTTGGATTTCTTGGCGCCGTGGCGATGGCTTGTGGGGGCGGAGCCGGAGGCGGAGGCGTTCCGTAAAGTGCAACCTCACTGGCTGGGGCTCCACCTCCAGCCCCACCTGCTAGTAGCAGAGAGTGTGAGTGTGTGTGTGAGTGTGTGTGTGCAAGTGGCAGTGCCGGGTCGTAAATGCGCTCCTCACTTTTAAACTCAAACCCGGACTTTACCCGCTCTCTGTGGGCCGCCACTGCATGAGGAAAACCCACCCCACCTAGTCCTGCCCCTGCCATCCCACCTGGTCCGGGTCCCATTCCAGGGTGGGCGGGGCCTCCTTCCAGTCCACCACCGTAAAGAAAGCCTAGGATTGCGGCCGCTGTGGCTGCGTCTGCTGGGAGATGGTGTGGGTGGGCAAGTGCTGGGTTCTGGAACTGGGGCAAAAATAGTGATGGGTGTACATGTGCATGTGGGTGTGGGTGTAAGTGGTGGTGGTGGGCCTGCGCTCGGCTGGCGGCGCCAAGTGGAGACATGGCATGGGGACGGGCGTATTCGCTTAGCGTCCTCAGCGCCGGTGTATCGGGACCCAGATAGGGGCCTCCGAGCCCGATCCCCAGGTGCCCCTGGGGGCCTCCCATTACCGCTGATCCCCCAGCCATGGAGGGCAGCAGCAGGGAGTGGGGGATAGAATGAGGGAGGGAGGGATGCAGGGAGTGGGCATGGGCAGCATGGTGTGCGGCATGTTGCTGTGGGTGGACAGCGGGGTGTGGCGGATTCACGCAAGAAGAGGAGGACGAGGAAGGGTCCAGAAGGATGGAGGAGGGAGGGGAGAAGAAGAGAGAGGAGCCCTGACGCGCACCTGCAGCAGCCAGACCTGCACTAGTGCTGCAGTTACTTTCCTTCTGCTGAGAGAGAAAGAAAAGAGAAAGAAGGAGAGTGAGAGAGAATGAGAGATAGAAAGAAAGACACATGAAGAGCGATAAAGGGAAAGAGGCCTTCATTTATAATGAAATACACAACATAATCAGTACACTGTGTACAGTCCTCAAGTTATGGTCATTCACATGCAAACAAACACACATACACTTTGATTTGATTGCATTCAGCGACAAGTGCTATAATGAGGTCAGGATGTTGGAGGATCACCACCCCAACTCATTCCCAACTCCTCAACTCATCCCAAAAAGATTGGATAGAGTTCCATCATTAAAGAGAACACAGCTCACTGCTGTGGGGCTGTATAACCCACGTCTGGCAATAGGCAGGTTGCCCGCAGAGTCCTATTATATTGGCAATACTCTACAGGGCCTCAACAAGCCGTGACACTGATCTGTAAGCAATGGATGCAGATTGAAGTAGCTGAATACATTCATTAAAAGGTGTGTCCACAAACATTTGGGCATATAGTGCATCTTTTTGTAGAAAGCAGGTTATCCAGTCCAACCCTTAGTTGCTGTAACTAGCAAAAAGGGCCTTGTGCTTTCTCAGCTTTTTAAAAAACAAGCCAAAGCTCATAAGCCTTTTATGGCTTATATGGGAAATGAAAAACATAGACCTGTATCTTATTCTTTCAACTCACTCTCTTCCCTTTTCTCCTTTCCCCCCTTTTCTCTACATATGATAGCTAACAGTTGTTTGTGCGCTGATCTGTTCCATGACTTTTAGTGCTAGCTCAGTATAGCTGAGTATAGCTGTATAGTATATGTACTGTTGTTAACTCTGTAAAAGCTTTATGTAATAGTCTATTATACTTTATATACTTATAATATTATACTAATTATATTTTTAGGTCTTTATATTCATCAACAAAGCAAAATAATCAATGACAATACAATTCAAGACATATTGTCCAGTTATTGCCATGGTACAAATTCCTTATGCTAATGATAAAACTGTGTGCCCTCTAGTCTACACTTAAAACTCTGGCCACATTCTGTTGTTTACCTGCAAGTGTCTCTCCAGGTCCCTCTCTCTCTCTCTCTCCCTCTCCCGCTCCCTCTCTTTCTCCCGCAGATCCCGCGCTCTCTGCTCCACTTCTCTGCGGGCCCGCTCAATGGCCTCATTCCTCTTTTTCCAAAGCTTAGAACCGTCCAGCGGGACAAAGAGAACATCTGTGCGGGCACATGAGTTCCCAGTGCCTCGATCAAGTACCCTGTGAAACCTGAAATGCAGAGATGAAATTTTTACTGTCATTTTACTGTTGTCACAGATTCTTTACATCATTGTCAGTGCTCTCCAGAATCATAGGCGCCCTTGGTAAAAGCAAATGTTGCTTATCGGCTTGACGTGAACACTGGTTACTGTGGAAAAGCTCTGAGAATCTTGTTACGGGAACATGGGCTTCATCAAATATGAAGACATTTGACATCCAAATCTAGCTGCATTTTCCAGAAGGCCCAGGCTGCTATAGTTGGTCTTTCAGCAGGACAATGATGGGCAATTCACACAAAAATGCTTCACTTGACTGAATCAAGCTTTTGCAGTGGCAATACCAGACAATTGACCTACACCCCATTCAGAAAACATGGCCTGAGCTGAAGAGATCCATGAGCAAGGACTGAAGTGGACTGAATGGAGAGATGGTCTCATATATCAAATGGTCTCCATCTAGCATTATAGGAGAAGGTTCTTGGCATAAGTAGGGTACACAATTGATATTACTCCAATGTTTTTGGGCTTCTTCTTCTAAAGACACAACAAGATACACTATATGTTCAAATGTTTGTGGACACCCCTTCTAATGCATTCAGCTGTTTTAAGTTGCACCCCATTGCTGACACAGATGTGCAAACGCACATACACACTGTTGTCTAGTCCCTGTAGAGAAGTACTACCAATGGAATGGGACTTCTGCAGCACCCTATTGGCACCATGCCTAATGCTAAGCATGGGCTAAGGAGGCATAAAGCCCCCAGCATTGAGCTGTGGAGAAGTGCAACTGTGTTCTCTGGAATGATGATGCACCATCCAATACTGAGGTGATGATCATCCAACATCATGACCTCACTTATGCCCTTGTTGCTGAATGCAATCAAATCCTAATAGCAATGCTCCAAAATCCAGTAGAAAGGGTAGGGACAGAGACAATGACTCCAACAAAAGCAGGATCATTTTTTTTTATATGCTTGATTTCTAAAGACAGAATCTATGAGCAGGTGTTCAAATACATCTGTCCATATAGTCTATCTTTACCTAGGGTGCCAATGGTTCTGGAGGGCAGCCTCCTCAAGATACATCATTCAGAGATAGGTGTTCATTTTGTCTTTTGCTCCAAATCATTAATGCATTTATGTGTGCTCTGCTGGTTGGCATGGAACCTGATACAGTGGCACAAAACACGAGGACGTCGTCTACCATCCCAGTCAAGTTCAGATTCGACAACCTGATCCTTCTCAGCCCTCAAAGATCACTTTAGACAACAAACATATTCGCTAGCAAACAGCCAGCGGCTAGATTACTAAAGCACATATGGCCTGAATGTCTATTGTTTTTGATTATTTGCTGTCCTACTATCAGCATCACGTACAGTAGTTTATGCTTTATGCAAACAGTAAGGTTTACCTCAAACAAACAAAAATCTGGACGAAAAGCATTTCCCCTAGAAAGACTGGTCTGAATGCAGCACAGTTCATGTGTCTCTCTCTCTCTCTCTCTCTCTCTCTCTCTCTCTCTCTCTTTTCTTTAGGGATTCAGACACAGCCTCTTGGCTCCGTATTGCTGTATCAGGAAGGACATCACCATGCTGGTCCCTTGTGTTTTTCTGATAATTAATTATAGGCCGAATTGATTGTCAGTAGCTTACTGCTGCACTGCAGAGATTAAATTTCACTGACCGCTCAGCAAAGTGGACCGAAAAACCACGGAGGACATGAAAGCTCATGTCAAGAGGTGGTTGTATGATGGCTAAGACAGAAATGCACCCCAGTTTTACTTTGGTCTGCATACAGAAGTCTCAGTGCATCCATGTGTTTAGAGTCCTTTGGTTTTTGGTTAATGTGAATAGCAAGCTTTCTCTGATTCTGTTTGTGACTCTATGTATTGCAGATGAAGCCCAATTTTTCCATCCAAACCAAAAGATATTTTACTCCTTTGTTCACAAATTTCTAAATGTGGCTGTTTTTGTTGTCAATTTACTCTGGCTTTGGTTTTTAGAAGGTAACGTTCCTGAAGCTTATTTTTGTTCTTGCTTTTGAATTAATAGTAACACATTCAAATTCTGTCTTACCGAGCTGATTGGCTGGCGTGAATTGGAATGTCAACAGGTTTCGGCTCTGGGGAGGGGCTTCTGAGCACAGAGGGCGGGCTCTCTGTCTCCTCCCTTTCTTCTACTGGCTCCTCCTTTATGACGGGAGGCGGCAAAGGACAAGAAGACGAATCTGAGTGGCCGTCTGTTCCTGCGGACGTGGGCGGTGCTGCAGGCGGTTGGGTAGAGCTGCAGAGATGGGGCTGAATTTTCGAGTGCTGAGGAGAGTGCAACTGCACGTGACTGTTAGTGCTACTGCTGCTGTTGGGAATGACGCTGTTCGTATTGCTAGTCGGCATAGCGTTGCTGTTGTTACCGCTGCTATGGTAAGAGCTGCTAAAAGGGGCGTGACTGTTTAAAGTGCCATGATAGGAAGCAGGTCTGCAGCCAGTGAGACATGAAGTGACCGCACCTGATGCAGGAAGTGGTACGTTCGCTGCAGGGGCTGAGGTTGGTGGAAATGGAGGGAATCCTCCCATCTGATTGGTTGAGGGGCTAGGGAGTGGAGAGATGGGAGTTGGCGGACTCTGATTGGAGGAGGGGTATGGGCCTGGGCGTGAATGACTGGCTGCAAGTGTGGAAGGGGGCGGGGCCTGGCCATGGGACGTGGGAGGGTGAGGTGGAAGAGGTGGAGGGGGGTAAGGGGTGGAAGTCGGATGTCCGTGTGTAGAGGAAGACGAGGATGGAGAAAGAGATGGTGGATGACTGCGACTGGGATAGAGGGCAGCTGGAGCACTGCTCTCTCTCTCTCGTTCTCTCTCACGCTCTCTGGATTGCATGGCCAAGCTGGCTGACTGGATCCCATAGTGTGAGTGTGGTGGGTGGGAAACCGGGGGTCCGCCTGCATACTCCCGACCAAGATTTGGAGCAAGTGCGGTTGGGCTGGGGTACTCTCTGGATGCAACAGGATGAGGGACAGATGAAGGGGGTGCCCCTGGAGGGGGGTAATCCCTTAAGAAGTGTCCTGTGGGGGGAGCGTCTGTTCCGGAGGAGGGGGCTTGAGAGGGCTGCCCCTGCCCGGGCTGCTGCACACTGACCTCTGCTGAAGACTGATAGTCTTTGTTTGGGGTGACTGAGTTCGAAGTGGACAAAGGCGGGTGGGCTGAGCTGTTCTGGGGTGAATTGGGAGGATCGCGACTCAGCAGCTGCCCGGAAGGCAAACCAGTGCTTGGGGTGCTAACACTTCCCTGGCTGCTGTTACTGGAATTACTATTTCCTCCTGTTTCTCTGATCTGCCCTGCAAACTCTCCCCATCTGCCTTCTTTATCTCTGGGATGACACCCTCCCCCTGCTGCCCCTCCGGGTCCAAACTCACGGCTCTGTGCTAGGTGCTGTTGATTTGGCAAAGGAAAGTCTCTCCCAACATCCCGTTCTCTAAAGCCTGGACCATAATCCCGAACTCCTGGAGGTCCATCCCGTCCTGGTGCCGGAGGCCCAATGTTTCCGTAGTCCCGGTTCTGGCTAGGTGTTGGATTTCCAAAGTCCCGACCCAGGTTGGCACCGCTTGCCCCAGTGCTGCAGGTGTTGACACAGCTGTTTGTGCTAGCAGCACCATCTTTAATCCCAAACTCCCTCACAGACCTTTCCCGCTCGACCGGACCACCATACCTAGGGAGGTACTCCCTGTGTGGATGGGGGTGCGGATGAGGCAGGTAAGGGGGGTGAGATTGGTGACGGTTGGATGAAGGGGGGTTGTAGACAGAGGGCAGCTGCTGTTGTTGCACAGGAGGTGCATGGTGAACGCCTGGGTAACGTGTGTATCCCCAGCTGCCAGGGCAGGTGGAGACATGGCCACCTGACCAGGTAGTGGGACTGTAGTGATGCGTGTGTGGAGGAGGTGGGGCTTGCTGAGGTAAGGGGCCAGCCTGTGGGAGCAGAGAGGGCGGGGCGGCTTTGTCACACTTCTCTGCTTTCTCTGTTTTAATGTCAACTGGAATGCTCTGGCCTGCCTCTAGAGGCTTTAGAGCAGGTGGAGGAGGGAGTGGGGGTGCATGGCTAACGCTAGGGTTGCCATGGGGATACTCTGTCCCTCCCACTCCCGTCTTGCCTCCACACTGTGAGACAGTTTTGGGGTTGATGCGGCTGCAGCCGTGCAGAGACTCGCTGCCTACGGGCCCGGAGAACTCCATCTTCATTGGCAGTTTGGAGTCTAGTGAGAAGTACGGCTTCCTGCTGCCGCTATCGCTCACAGGCACACCTGCAGAATCCCCACGATGGGGAGGACAGAGGGAGGATGGCGATTTCAGCGAGGATAAATCTGCCTCTGTCCCACCCTCACCATCCTTGCGTTCCCCAGTGCCACTATCTTCTCCCCTCCCTGCTCCCCTTCTTTCCTCCCCTCCGGATTTAGACGCTCCCCCGTCCTTAGTCTTACTGCCTTGCTTCGGTGAGTCCGGGGAGTCCGACTCAGAATCCAGACTGGCCAGCGGGGATGCAGAGAGACTTGGGGAGGATGACCGATTGTCCTGATCAATGTCCCGCCCACTACTAATGCTGCTGCTGCTATTGGCTAGGCTTCCTCCAACTGAGCTGCGACTTCCTTGGGACTGGCCATCCTCGTTGTCGCTCTCCCGTGATTGGCTGTTGCACGAGGTTGGGTTTGGGGCTGAAGTTGGGGTCTCAGTTGAATGGGTTGAAGTCGGGGCATTAGACAAAGAGTCCTGGCAACAGAAATTACAAATATTGAGGTAAAACTACGATGATACAATTAAAATATATATATATTTTCTGTTAAAAAGATATAACTGTACCGGATGTTACCTGAACTTTTTGTCTCTTGGGTGGAGGTACAAGGTCCTCTCCCTCACTCTCTGACGAATCGTGTCCCTGAGAGCGCCTGCTGAAGCATCCCACAGCCAGCTCCTCTCCCGCGGCTCTCTGCTAAACCCCCAAAACCATTTTAATCAAGAGTGCCAGGCAGGCTTATATTTAGAATCAAAGACAAAGGCGATACACAGTTACATGCAAACAGAGAAAACACAGTCATACAAAGCCTCGAATTCTGCTTGCATACATTTTAGTTAAGAGATGAAAGAACATAAAGATCTGACATTGTGGATTTGGCACCAACTCATCCACGCAATGAAAAGACATGTCGAAAGAATGAAGCTATCAGAGAGAAAGATAAAGGAAGAGAGAAAAACAAAGCAAATAGAAGTAGGCAAGAAAAAGAGGGAGGGAGAGAGGATTTTAGACAGAAAGGGGAGAAGGACAAGGCAGGAAATAATAAGAGATGAAAGCACGAGGGTGGACAGACTGGGATAATCAAGCTATCGAACAATGCAGAAAAGGAAGAGTTAGGATGGGGAGCGCAAAAACATGAGAGAAGGAAGTCTCACCGTTTGTCTTTCAGTCCGTTCTGCTCGAGAGGGGCTGGGGTGAGGACGTCTGCCCCTCCTCTCCTCACTGCCCCCCCTCCTGCGCCCGCTACGCACGGGCATCTGCAGCCATACCCAGGGTAAGCGGGTGAATGGGTGGAAAAAGAAACAGGAAAGCACTGTATTAGTGGGTGTAAGGCCTGAAATGGACTTGAGCTGTAAGTGCAAGCATAGTCACAATCAAAGCTACATTTTTAAAATCTACTGTTTGACATTTTAATGGTAAAACTGCCATCTTAACCCGTCCTGCTGGGTAAAATTCAATGCTGTCCTGAAAGCACTGCTGCTTCTCTCTTCTTTGCAGGACAGGGATTCATTTTTTCCCATGAAACTAGAGATAATGGGCTAATTAGCAAGCCCCAGTTTGTCAGTATGGACCATTTCCTTTGTCATCAAACTAGTGGAAAAAATTCAGTTTGTCCTGTTGGCTGGCTGGCGCATTGCTTGCTCTATCATTCTGCATATAGATCAGGTTTCGTCCACCATCTTTATCGGTCAGGTTCTGCTCTCAGAGATGAAAGTTTTCTATTTAAATGTATAAAAGAAATGTATTTATGTAGTTGTCTAGTGTTATTTCAGGTGTTACAGTATATACAAGTGTTTACTGACAAAAACTATAAAAACTAACAAGTATGCAGAAGAGAAGATTTCATTAAATTGCTAAATGCATAGCAGCAGCTTGGTCTCATCTAAATGTTGTGGCAGGACCTCAAGGTAAAAAACTAAACCAAAAGTGGTAAACACAGCTGATATACTATCAGTATGCAGCAGTATCCTCACCGGGTCTTTGTGGGTTCTGGTTTTCATCGCTGCCTCTCCACAGGGTCCATTCCTCCCAGGAAGCGAGAACGTTTGGTCAATAGGACCCTCGGATGTAGGTAATGCACAGCCAGTCACAGTGCCTCGACTTCAAATACTGGTGGAGATATACAACAGATAACGTCTTTATCAGTTATTTTCACTACAGTGTAACCTAACACCATGTTAAGGTTAAAAATATGAAGATGGACACTTGCTGGCTTACGTTGTAACGGTATTAAAGCATTGTTTAAGCGTCACTATGTAGACTGGGGTCAACTGGCCTGATTTGACTATGGCTACGTAGCCCAAATCCCGCATTTCCGTCATATGTGACACAGACGTATTATCTGTGTGGCAATGTACACAGTGAAAAAACACTGAATCTAACAGTTTCACTTCCGATTTGGGCCACTTTGATATGTGGACTTGAAATCGATACGTAAATCTCACATGAAGCATTGCTCCTTCCTGCATGCGCACCAGTTTAGCAGCATGAACTGCTGAGGCAAAGGTCTCATATGCAGGTCACATTAAAAACCTTAAGAAAATTAGATTTGGGCCCTTTTACCTGCTTTGTGAATGTAGCCTTTAAAATACATGTTCCACTCATTTAGTGACTAAGCTGAAACTTCCAACTGACCCAAATTCAGATATTAATAATTTATAACGAGGATCACCAGGTCATCGATAGTTTTATGTGTTCTCTGTATTTTTATTCATATTTTATTCGATTATTTTTGTTTTGTTTTAATTCATTCATCTGTAAGAAAGAGGGAGAGTGTAAAATACTACAAAAACAAAATATAGGGAGATGGTACTCTACATTCTTTTTTAATGTTAGGTAAATACTGAAGTGTTTTCTTAAAATAATAAGTTTAGTTGGGGGGGGGAATGTAACGGATCACAAAACGGACGGTTCGCATTGTATTACAGGTTTTACATCCGTATTATTTTTTGGATCAGCAAAAAAAGTACAAAAAAAAGAGGAGGCAAATATCAGTGTTACTTTCCTCTGGAATAGCAAAGTGAGGTCAATTCAGATGTGTGTCCATGCTGGATGTATTGCTTTTGTCATAAATAGAGATATAGGGCCGTTTGCCTTTTGTGTTGTGTTAGTCCTCCTTAGTAGTTCCGCTGCTATACTCCCTGCCTGTGTGTTTTCACTGCAACTCTGAGCTGAGATTGAGGGAATTATTACTTTAAATGTTAACAGCAGCAGTAAAACTATTTCACAATATTCACATGCGAGCCGAACTATAGGAACTATTCCTTATAACACACATTCATTGGTATGGAGCAGGCTAAACATTCTCCACAAAGAGTGCTATTACCTAGATATTCTTTTAAACATAATATATCAATATAATATTCAAATATTTTATATCAAAATAGTTCTGTTCAGATATTTCAGTAATAGTAATAATCTCCTACAAATACACTACAAGGACAAAAGTATTGGGGCAACTGTTCATTTGTTTATTGTTTCTTCTGAAATCAAGGGGATTAAAACGGGTCCATTCTGCTTTTGTTGGAGTAACTGTCTTTACTGTCCAGGGAAGGAGGCTTTCTACTAGATTTTGCATTTTTATTGCTGTGAGGATCTGATTGCATTCAGCGACAAGAGAGTTAGTGAGGTCAGGATGTCGGGTGATCACCACCCCACCTCATCCCCAACTCATCCCAATATTGGATGGAGCATCACCATCGCATTAGGCATGGTGTCAACAGGTCCATGTTTATCTGCTCTAGAGAGTCCTATTCTATTGGTAAAACTTCTCTACAGGGACTAGACAAGCTGTATGCGTGCATTTGCACATCTGTGTCATCAATGAGTGCAACTTAAAGCAGTTGAATTCATTTATTAGAAGGGGTGTCCACAAACATTTGGACATATAGCGCATGTGTCTTAATTCCATTGATTGCTAAAAAAACAGAATCTCTGCATGTATTTCTGATGTGTTTCAGGGTGTTAATTCACAGCAGCACACTGAACTGCTCCGGTCCGGGCTCTGGTTCTGAACCTGATCCATTAAAAGCAATACATTTGTTCAATATATATGTTCAATATTCTGAACACTACAAGCATCACATATGCTTTGTGGATTTGTAACCACAGAACAGAAGTGACAGCAGGGAAGCAGGTGAGAACTTTCACAGCACAGTGCAGTTAGGGTACAACATCTATTCAGATTCACACACAGCAGGAGACGGGTAACAACTGGTGCTGATGATTCAGGCAGCGTCTTTGCCGCTGATCAAACTTGATAAATTACACTTTTGAGATACGGGTGAAACTGCTAGAACGGCTGCTACCAAACCCAAAGTGTCACACTGCACCAATGTTTCAGGTGGGCACCTAGTAAGGCTGTGTATTGGCAAGAACCTGGTGATACGATATGTGTCTTGATACAGGGGTTACAATTCAGTATACTGTGTTATACTGCAATACTGTAAACAATACTGTAAACAAGACGATATACTGTCATTTTTTTTGTCATGCACTGAACCACTGTCTGCCATCAAACTTTACATGTAAACTATTTATTAAAAATGGATACTGTGTTTTTGAGAATGATACAGTACTTAGTGGTATCCATCTTAAACTTGTGCACCGCACAAGAGCCACCGTACAGGGTCATCTCACTGTCACTGCGCCGTCACGTTCAGTTCTGAATAGTAGCGTTAACAAACGTCCGCCTGCACAGTTTAACTGAGTGCTCGCCGGTCTTCTACCCCTCTCAAAAACCTTCATTCACTTCAAGCACAGCCAACAGTTAACATGTCTGGAAGTCCCTCCAACATGGACCAATATCTAGGTTGTCTTGGCCTAAGCGCATTTCACAGAATTAAAAAACTTTGGACTTTGTGTGACCCTGCACGTCTGCCGCACGGCGCTGTTTACCGCTCCACAGACCTCATGATATTTATATATTAATAATATAATATTTAAATATTTTATATCAAAATAGTTCTGTTCAGATATTTTCTTATAATCTCCTACATATACACTACATGGACAAAAGTATTGGGACAACTGTCCAGGGAAGAAGGCTTTCTACTAGATTTGGCAATTTTATTGCTGTGAGGATTTGATTGCATTCAGCGACAGGAAAGTTAGTAAGGTCAGGAGGTCGGATGATCACCACCCCACCTCATCCCCAACTCCCAAACTCATCCTAAAGGTATTGGATGGAGCACCATCATTCATATTGGTCACGGGTTTTGCAAAGCAGAGCATCTCTAAATGGACAGACTAAATAAACTGCACTTACTGAGCTTCATTCTGGAGGAGAAAAAAGCTGGCAGGTATAATTCTTCCCACTAAGTCCTTTTAAACATTAGCAACATTAGCAAGTTTCCCATTTTTAACTACAGATATGAGTAAATCTGTCCACTGTTTAGCCCTGTGTTCCCTCTCGTTTTATTGAATTATGGGTGTATGTAAGAAAGGGCAGTAGCCTTAGCCATTGTTTACAACATGACCAGAAGCCACTTAACACTACTATTTACACTTCAGGATGAATCTTTGTTACAAAATATATTTAAAAAAAAGCCTTTTACAAGCTAAAGATTTTCTTATGCAGAAAAGCAGAATTGAAAATTACAATTGCTGCATATATAATCTATATTGTCTTCCACCCTTAAAACCCAGTGCATCCCCCAGTGCACAATCTCTGTTAACATCACATCATTTAAACACTGATTCAATGACCAAATCTTTGTTGGGCAGTACTGCTCTGCCCGTTTGTGAGGAGAAAGCATCCAGCTGCCTTCATCCCAGTCAGAGTGACATTAGCGACCTGCAGACTACTGCTGTGAGATCTACCCTCAACACACTCCTGCTCTCAGATCAGCCAGAGCAGACTAAAAGACTCCAGGGCATCTGAGGATTTGCACATCTTCGCAGTGAGAAAGACGGTGAGGCCTAAAGCTTCATTCATAAGCACGTACACTTAAAAATAAAGATGCTACAAAGGGTTCTTTGAGCGATGCCATAGAAGAACCACTTTTGGTTCCATAAAGAACCATGTTTGTTACGCAAGTGTGAGGAACCTTTAAATAGGTAAAGACCCTTTGTATCAAGTGAAGGCTCTTCATAATCAACCATTATAACGAACATATGGTTCTTTATGAAGGCAAAAGTGGTTCTTCTATGGTATCGCTCAAAGAACCCTTTGCAGCTCCTTTATTTTTAACAGTGCATTTTACTAATACAGGATGTACAGATTTACTTCAGTTTCAGTCCAGCAAAGCCACCCCAACACCATCTCTCTCTCTCTCTCTCACACACACACACACACACACACTCGAAGACACCTCCCCCCACGCTCACACACTTCATTTATACTGAATGAGACTATATATAGAATACGGACAGGCTTGTAAAAGCGTGCGAGTACATTCAGCAAAGCTTTTACAGAAATAAACGCACTCTTACACCCAGGCTAGTGTGTTCATGACGGAGACAGCAGCACGGATGGTGAGTGTATACAAACAAATCTGCAGCGTGCGCCAAACCCACACATACACACACACATGCTGCTGTTTATGCACAAACAATCTGATCCAGGCACTCATCTGCACTGCCAAAAAAAAGCAGCATAGTTACATTAACACCTGCCGGGTCGACATGAACAGCAGTGGTTCTAATGTATACTCAAGGACGTCCAGTAATACTTCTCAGAATATGCACATACACACACATACCGACACATCCTTGCAGACGTCCCATAAATATCGCATCAGGCGTATTTGTGGACCAATTACAGTGTAGACAAGGTAATATATCCCAATGACACACAATACAGGCTGCCAGAGTCCTGTCTACAGGTGAACCTCCATTCATCAGTCCAGCAGCCTGGCTGGAGTCCACGCGTATCAAACACACACACACACACACACACACAGCAGTCTATAATACACACATATATCACAACATAGCTGTCTGTATCACACCTACATGCTGTACATACACCACAAACAGAGCTGGCTATAGTAAACACACACACGCAGCCCCTCCAACATCATAGCTTTCACGCTAAGACAATCATGTCAACTTGGACAAATGCTGATGTGCAGAATTTGAAGACATTTTTACAACACAAGACATAATACACCATTTCCTTTTTTTCAGAGATCTGGCCAGGTGGGCTTTTCTGTCCCTTTTCTTACTAAACTGAAATACGTAGGAATATAAGTACTAATTATTACAGCAATGGCATCAGCACATGAGTATTAGTGCAGCGTTGTGATGCTAGTGAACTCGATTCTACCACCCACCCACGGGGCGTCATGTCCCGAGTGTCTGTGTGGCTACCTGATTCACGTCCCCTACCTGATTTGTGCCGAGCATGCGCTGTGCAACCTGAGCAGGGGACGCAGATCGGATAGCCAGTAGCAATCTGTGCTGCCCACAGCTGATCCCAAGGCCGTAAAGAGTTAATGTTACTTTTGAGTTTTGAATGGGACAGTCATGTCCTGTTCAGTAGGAGGGTGGTCCAGTGTAGAATAGCTTACGTTAGCCAGTCAGCTAGATACCTGCTCCGCTCACTGTTGTAGCTATATATGTATTAAATATGTGTTGTAAGTGGAGCCCAAAAGCTCAGGGTGCATTAATGCTGGTTGATGCCGCTGGCTCAACAAATGGTCAAGGTTGGCAACCCAGAGTCACACATTGGCTGGCTGAGCATGCTTACCCAGTGCTAGCGTTACCTTGCTACCCAGCAAGGAGTAGGGAGGACGAGGGCAGCAACGCCACCACCACGGACTCTGTGGCTACCCGATTCACAAATTGAGCAGGGGTCACGAATGAGGTAGTGATAGAGGGACTAGCAGGCTAGTCAATTTGCTATGGATAAAAGGATGATAGCGCGGTTCTATATAAGATTTAATTCAAACAGATTACAGATTAAATGAATGCGCACAAGTATCCATTCTAAACAACTTCTAAGTCAGGAACTCATATTTACCATAATTCTGGCACAGGAAAGCAGCATAGATACCTAAAAAAAACCTATTTGAAAAGCAGCACCCTGGGCCAGACCCTTGTCTGTGTTTTACACTAATCTACGGTCAGTCTTCAATGCCCCATATTACTTCTACCTCATCTCTGTCTGTTCAGCTAAAACATGGAGAAAGCCAGTCAATGCCCTGTATTGCTGTGGGCAAAAAATATTGGTCAACTACAGCTAATGAAGCTAACAGCTAACACAGGCAGTGAGTGATAAACTCATGGGAGCTCATTACAAAGACCGATTAGACAAGACAAGACAAGACAAGCTTATATACCATTTGTGACGGACACAGATGGAATTTGGCCTCTGCTTTTATCCCATCCGTGAAGTGAACACACACATACACACCAGTGAAACACACCCAGTGTACAGTGAGCACACATGCCCGGAGCAGTGGGCAGCCATTGCTGTGGCGCCTGGGGAGCCCATCTATCGAAACCCACAACTCTGTCATCAATAGCCCAGAGCCCTAACTGCTGAGCCACCACTGCCCCTAAAAAATGAAGCCACCCAGGAAACACCCTGGAAAACAACCTATTGCAAAACTGACATTTTGGCAGCATTCTTCTGGACAAGCTAATCTGTTTTAGTCTTCACTGCAGAGCGGCTCTCATGTCGAGTTTCTCTGCTTCACTTGCAAGAATTGAATAAAACTTTACCAGCTTGAACCCGACTCTGCATTATAACCTACTTGAGATCAGAATATGTGTGTAATGAAGCTCTGACTGCAACACACAGTTCTGACTATTACACACACAGCTCTGACTGCAACACACAGTTCTGACTATTACACACACAGCTCTGACTGCAACACACAGTTCTGACTATTACACACATAGCTCTGACTGTTACACACAGCTCTGACTGTTACACACAGTTCTGACTATTACACACATAGCTCTGACTGTTACACACAGCTCTGACTGTTACACATAGTTCTGACTATTACACACATAGCTCTGACTATTACACACAGCTCTAGGGATTACACACATACCTCTGACTGTTTCACATAGTTCTGACTATTACACACAGCTCTAGGGATTACACACATACCTCTGACTGTTACACATAGTTCTGACTATTACACACATAGCTCTGACTATTACACACAGCTCTAGGGATTACAGACATACCTCTGACTGTTACACACAGCTCTGACTATTACACACATAGCTCTGACTATTACACACAGCTCTAGGGATTACACACATACCTCTGACTGTTACACATAGTTCTGACTATTACACACATAGCTCTGACTATTACACACAGCTCTAGGGATTACAGACATACCTCTGACTGTTACACACAGCTCTGACTATTACACACACAGCTCTAGGGATTACACACATAGCTCTGACTGCAACACACAGTTCTGACTATTACACACTTAGCTCTGACTGTTACACACATAGCTCTGACTGTTACACACATAGCTCTGACTATTTCACACATAGCTTTGACTGTTACACACACAGCTCTGACTGCAACACATAGTTCTGATTATTACACACATAGCTCTGACTGTTACACACACAGCTCTGACTGTTACACATAGCTCTGACTATTACAAACATAGCTCTAATTGTAACACACATAGCCCTGACTGTTACACACATAGCTCTGACTATTACACACACAGCTCTGACTATTACACACACAGCTCTGGTGATTACACACATAGCTCTGATTGTAACACACATAGCCCTGACTGTTACACACATAGCTCTGACTGTAACACACATAGCCCTGACTGTTACCCACATAGCTCTGACTATTACACACATAGCTCTGACTATTACACACATAGCTCTGGCTACTACACACACAGCTCTGATTATCACACACATAGCTCTGACTATTACACACATAGATCTGATTGTTACACACAAAGCTCTGACTGTAACACATAGCTCTGACTATTACACACATAGCTCTGATTATTACACACATAGATCTGACTGTTACACACAAAGCTCTGACTGTAACACATAGCTCTGACTGCAACACATAGCTCTGACTATTACACACATAGATCTGACTGTTACACACAGCTCTTGCTCTTACACACACAGCTCTGGCTCTTACACACACAGCTCTGATTTTTACACACTAAGTTCTGACTATAACACACAACTCTGACTATTACACACATATCTCTGACTGTCACACATAGCTCTAATTATTACACACAGCACAGACTATTACAAACACAGCTCTGGCTATTACACACACAGCTCTGATAGTAACACACATAGCTCTGACTGTCACACACAGCTCTGGCTATTACACACATAGCTCTGACTGTAACAAACATAGCTCTGGCTATTATTCACATAGCTCTGACTGTAACAAACATAGCTCTGACTGTAACACACACATAACGTAGCTCTCACTGTAACATACACACACGCATGCAGCAAACATAGCTGACTGTGTTCCCAAATATACAGTTGTAGTTGGAAGTTTACATACACTTATTATGGGCATGATCGTCATGGTGGACTAACTTCCTGTTAGTGGTCATGATTGACTACAGTGGGCAGCTTCTCTGTGCTAACATAAAAAGGGTTTGTTGGATGGCACTTATTGGACTGACCAACATACAGTACAAAGGTAAAGTCCAAGAGTGTTCAGACAACTGATTTGCAAGCTCGACTAAAGGTTGCAGCTGACCACATGGAAATAGAAAAATATTATGGTCAGATGAAACAAAGATGTCTGAATAAGTGAAGATGAGGCATTCAACCCCAATAACATTGTGCCAACTGTTGGTACTAACATGGTGGTAGTAGTATGATGCCCTGGGGCCTGGAGCACAAAGTGAGTGGAATAATAAAGAAGGAGGACAACCTCAACCTTAAACCATCAGCTAGACGGTTGAAATATGGCCACAATTGGGACAGTGACCCCAACACACATCAGAGGTCAATGTGGTACAGACAGAGCAGGCTAACATTGAGCTTTTATCCTTCATAAAGTCCCAATGTCAAAGACAGCTCTGAGTGTAACACACACACACAAACATAGCTTTGAGTGTAACACACAACCAACAAACATAGCTTTGAGTGTAACATACATATACACACAAACATGGCTCTGTGTGTAATACACACACACTTAGCTGAATGTAACACACATACAAAAAACAGCTCTGAGCATAGCGCACACACACACTAGCATAGCTCTAATTGTAACACAACCACACACACATTGCTCCGACTGTAAAACACTATGTACACACACATTCCAAACATAGCTATGGCTGTAACATGTGAAACACACGCTCAGACCAAAAGATACTGTAACACTCTGTCTATAACACATGTACACACCCACCCCAAACATAGCTCTGACTGTAGCACACACAGCTCTGATTCGAACACCACACACAGCTCTGACTATAACACACACAGATCAAAATATACTGTAACACTTTGCCTGTAACACATGTACACACACGACCATAGTTCTGACTGTAACACAAACATAACCATAGCTCTGACTGTAACACAAACATAACCATAGCTCTGACTGTGACACACCACACACACAACCATAGCTCTGACTGTAACACAAACATAACCATAGCTCTGACTGTGACACACCACACACACAACCATAGCTCTGTCTGTAACACAAACATAACCATAGCTCTGACTGTGACACACCACACACACAACCATAGCTCTGACTGTAACACACACATAACCATAGCTCTGACTGTAACACACCACACACACAACCATAGCTCTGACTGTAACACACACATAACCATAGCTCTGACTGTAACACACCACACACACAACCATAGCTCTGACTGTAACACAAACATAACCATAGCTCTGACTGTAACACACCACACACACAACCATAGCTCTGACTGTAACACAAACATAACCATAGCTCTGACTGTAACACACCACACACACAACAGTAGCTCTGGCTGTAACACACACAGCCATAGCTCTGACTGTAACACACACATAACCATAGCTCTGACTGTAACACACCATACACCCTAAACATAAATGTGACTATAACACGCATAGACCAACAGATACTGTAACACTCTGTAACACACACAACCCAAAAGACATCTGTTACACACACAAATACACTGTAACACACCTATATACACCTTAAACACACCTGTATGTTTAAGACACAGACACACACACGCACACAATGAATAGCTTTGTCTTTTACACATGCACACACGTACTGTACGTGACGTACATACACTCTCACGTATCTTTGTGTGTATATATATATATATATATATATATATATATATATATATATATATATATATATAGCTTTGTCTCCCCATACCTCTGTATATAACGCATGCACACACACCCACACATACACATACACTCACACCGGTTGTGCATTCTTGCGCGTGCAGACATGCTGAACCCCGCGCGTGCAGAGGGGCTCCACAACCGCTTCCCCCCGCATGAAGAAGAAGAAGAGGAAGAAGAACAGAGGAGGAGGAGGAGGAGGAGGAGAAGAAAACGAGTCGCAGCGGAATGGCGCACAGCACGTTAGCCTGATGCTAGCACACGAGCACAAAACACACACACACACACACACACACACATATTCCACACACACATACACACACAAAGAGCAGCAGCAGCAGCAGGAGCAGGAGCAGGAGGAGGAGGAGGAGGAGGGACTGGAGCATCCATTTTCTCTCTCTGCTCTTACCTACGCACAGCCTTTTCCTTCTTTTCTTCCTTCTCTTCCTGCACGAGGACCCCCTCTCACACACTCACACAGACACACACGCGTGCGCGTGCAGCGCGTGCATGCATTGGGCGCCGTGGATCAGCTTCCCATCCTGCAGCTCCGCCACTGCAAACCGCGCAGCTCCTGCAGGAGAAACACACACACACACACACAGTACAGCTGGACACTAACACACACACACAGACACACACTGATGATGCACTCGCATACCCCACCCCCTTTTACACTGTAACACACTACACCCCCTATAACACTACACCTCTCTCTCTCCCCTCCCTCTCTCTGTCAAGACGGCTTGGCTTGACTTGTATACTCCTATACCTCTCTCTCCCCCCCCCTCTCTCTCTCCCTCTCTCTCTCTCTTCACCTTTCTTTCCCCTCTCCCTTCTTTGCTGTCTCTCTCTCTCTCTCTCTTCACCTTTCTTTCCCCTCTCCCTTCTTTGCTGTCTCTCTCTCTCTCTCTCTTCACCTTTCTTTCCCCTCTCCCTTCTTTGCTGTCTCTCTCTCTCTCTCTCTTCACCTTTCTTTCCCCTCTCCCTTCTTTGCTGTCTCTCTCTCTCTCTCTTCACCTTTCTTTCCCCTCTCCCTTCTTTGCTGTCTCTCTCTCTCTCTCTCTCTCTCTCTCTCTCTCTCTCTCTCTCTCTCTCACTCTCTCTCCCTCTTCTTTGCTTTCTTCATGAATTCCTGGGAGGGGAGTGTGTGGAAAGGGGGGCGTGATTTACATACTGTGGAGGAAAGAGGAGGAGAGGAAATGGAGAGAAAGAGAGAGGAAGAGAAGAGGAGTGGAGAGAGTGAGGGAGAGAGAGTGTGTGTGTGTGTGTGTTGAGGAGGGTGGGATTTTGGGGGGTTGCAGTGAGTTTGTGGAGAAAAACTGGAGCTGCTTCTGCTGAAGGACTGAACAAGTTCTGGTTCAAACTAAACACAGTCAGCTCTCTCTCTCTCTCTCTGTGTGTGTGTGTGTTTCTCCTGTCTCTTCACTTATTTTTTCAATATTTTAATCCTGGTGTGGATTATGTGTGTGAGTGTGTGTGTATTATCACTACTGGTAATGTTGGCAGTATTGTATCTGTACTGATATGAAGCAGGCAGGGAAGCCCAGTAAGCTGTTTACACAAATCTGTGTACACAAATATAAACACAAACAAATAAATACTCACATAAACAAACAGACAGACTAATTACCATCACATAAAACACAGATAATCTAGAGCCACCATAGCCCTGAGTCTCTCTCTCTCTCTCTCTCCCTCTCTCTCTGTCCCGTCTTCCATTGTGTTGTAACCATAGCAACCGTCCAAAGAAGTGCGCGTGCGTTATCACCACGTCTGTCCTCTGACTGACTGCTCGTGCTCCCTCTACCGACTGTAGCTGTGTGTGTGTGTGTGTGTGTGCAGACTTACAGTACGTGTAGTTGCTTTCACTACCTTAGAAGCCTATTTTAATATTTATGTGGTATCTAACTCCAGCTTGTGCCAAACTGCAAACCAATCATGCATGGAAATATTTCATCCACCAATCAATCAACCACCCACTCTCTCACTTAATCAAGCAATCTGCAGGTGGCATCTCATAGGAGGTCCAATGGCTGAATCTCCTTAACAACAGCAGAAATCTACAGAAGTGGGGGAACCCTCAGAACAAAAGACGATGCAGTTAACGTCAATGAGCTGAAAAATGAAGACCCCCTCCAGACCCTCTGAACCACTGGCGACACATCATGACACAACTGTTCTTTTTATTAAATAATCAACTAACCCAAGACGCACCGGATATGAAGTTGATGTCCGAAAGACAGTGGACTCCAACACGAGGAAGACATGGGATTTTGTTGGCCTCAAAGTGCGACGCTGTACAGGGGTTGAATTTTGGTTGGAAATCAAAGTTACATAAACATCAAATACCAACACTGGGTTGTCATCAAGCTCCAACATTAGACCGATGTTGAGTTCTGGTTTCTTAACACCAGGACCAACCACATGTCAACGTGAATTTCACATTGTGTGGACGTTAGCATTAAGAAGTATAGCAGACGTCAGCGGTCACCGGTATTCCATGTCAACCTGGTGTTAGCATAAGACATTGCCCTGACATTGAATTTTGGTCATTCAGTGTCACCAACTACATCAACTAGATTACAACCTCTAGCAACGTTGGTAGCCATTTGGGAATAATTTAGTCTGCACATGTAACATATTATTATGATTATTATTATTGTTGTTGTTGCTGCTGCTGCTAGTGCTTTCCCTGCTCCCAACACTATGAATTCAACCAATCCTTTCAGAGATGCAAGCGTTAATGCAGGGAGTCCACTAAAATGTGCATGGCAGGGTGCCTCCAGGACCCTGGCTTTTTTTTTTTTTACCACTAATACCACTACAACCTCAATTATTCATGATGTTTTCCTTATTATTATTATTGTTTGTTATTATAATTATTAATATTGTTATTAGTAGTAGTATCAGTCAATCAATTCCTTTTTTTTTTACAGCAACAGTTTTGGCTGCTTTGCACCCACTGATTCCGTGAAAGCTCCGGACCCCCTGCGACCCTGACCCGGAGGAAGCGGATAAGAAGATGGATGGATAGGTTTGGTTGGAAGGACCAATGTGAACATGAGGCCACACCTTTTGTTGGTTGAATGCAGGCGAGTAAATGTAGTGTGTTTGCCAGAGACTCTGTGTGGGTGGTATAGGAAGCTTCATCTTCAGCAGCCAGTGCGTCGAGTCTTTGAGGTTTAAGCAGATGCACCATGGGTGCTGTGTTTTTTTTTTTTGTCATAGCCAGGCAGGAGCACGTCAGATACAACTCATCGATTGTGTGTAAACTCAATTGATTAAACTAGTGGAATTAGGTGCACTGCTGCTCGGCTTGGGATGAAAACTTGTGGCCACACCTTGATTGGACAACCCTGACCATCTTCATTTCTCACACAGACAACACAGAGACAGAGCAGAGAGATGAGCACTCAGAATCAAAGCACACACACACACACACACACACACACACACACACACACACACACACACACACTTTGAGCTTTATTCATCTGACAATATTTAAGACAAGCTTGCTGGTTCCTTGTGAGAAGTGGGGTAAAAGAGCATGAAGGGATGATAAACACCTTCTTCACTCTCGTCAGAGAAAGAGTTTGCATATTCTGGGCTATTAGTGCTGAGCCTACACTATCTGTCCAAAAGTATCCAGACACTCTGATTAGTGAAGTCAGCTCTGTTAAGATGCACCTATTGCTGACAAAGTTCACTGAATGGACAAAAGTATTGGGACATCTACTCATCTGTGCTTTCTTCTGAAATCAAGGGTATTAAAAAACGAGTTCATCCTGCTTTTGATGGAGTAACTGTCTTTACTGTTCAGGTTAGTACGTTCTATTCAATTTTGAAGCATTCCTGTAAGGATCTGATTATTTTTTGGCTTTATACCCCTCTAGGCATGCCTGGAATTAGGCATAGTGCCATTAGATTTAATGATTATCTGCTCCAGAAAGGCCTAATCTATTGGCAATACTTCTCTACATGTAATCTGTGTGTGTGTGTCCCTTTGCACATCTGTGTCAACAATAGGTACAAGTATCATTTATTTAAAGGGGTGTCCACAAATATTTTGACAAATAGAGTTGTTCAGTGAGATGGGATGGTCTATTGTAGCTGCATGGTTTACCATGTTTTTCTTGATATTTTGGAGTTACCAGGTTTTTGCATGACAGTGACAAAACCTAGAACTTTGGTGAAGCAGGCTGCTTGTGAGAAATGTGAGACGTTACACACAATGAGAAATAATGGCGTAAGATCCTGTAACATTGCTCCACCGCCTCAGTCCACATACATCTATCACTTCACGTCGGTCGGTTCTGCGTCTCTCAGCTTGTCCAAAAATGCATGTGTAAGGCGTGTCCTTTACAGGCGGCTCAAAGTGTAAATTACCTTTATTTTTCTGCTCTGGACTGGAGCAGAGCACATCCTAAATAAAACTAAGAGTGGATTTCAGTTACTTTCATAGGGGCTAAAATTAAGCTCCCATTCTGTTCACCACTGCTGCACGTGCTTAGCAGTTGTTATTATTATGTGGTCCATTTTATGAGAGTCCATCTGTAGTGAAAAGTGTCTGGCTTCCACAACTGCATCTGCAATTGTCCTATGATGAATTTATTCAGTGGGAGCAGGCAACTGTGCTCAGTTTCAGTCAGCGAACTGTGCTCTAGTTAAATACAAGCTCAACTTTATCATACACGTTATGGTATATTGCTGACATCTCCCGCTGCTAAAATGAAACCTGCACTCCTCTATCATTTTATTAGTACTGGAGAACAAGCCAAGGAGTAGTTGCATTAGGGTACACTAAAATGACTGCACTTTATTTTACTCCATGTGCTTTATGTTAGAACAGAAGTGAGCAGTCACTGATGGAAAGCTGATGTAGAACGTTTTGCTTAAGGGCATTACGGTCAGGCGGAGACATCAGACCCTGCAGCTCTACCCCACATTACAGCCATTAAGAGCAGTAGTTAGGCAAAAAATCGGATTTTCCATTCCTTTCAAATGCAGCCAGCCAACTAACATGTCTGACGTCCACAGTTTGCTTCTCTGGTTGTGGGCTGGAGCTACAAGGCTAGTTTAGCTAACAAGTAATGGTGCACATTGAACACTTTCCTTAAACCGCTTTGAGCTGTTGCGCGATGTCAAATACACTTATTCTGACTTTTATGACAGGCTGTGATCTATAAAAAATACACAAAGGTACAAGGCACTGCTAAAGACAGTAGTAACAGCCATCTTGAGGCATGAACTCATGAATCTCAGTGCTCCCCTGATTGGACTAAAACCTCCAAGTACCATCTATAAGTCATCTCAGACACATGTATGTGTACACTATATAAACAAAGGTATTGGGACACCTGCTCATTCCCTGTCTCTTCTGAAATCAAGAGTATTAAAAAAAATCATCCCGCTTTTGTTGAAGTAACTGTTTCTACTGTCCAGGGGAGGCTTTCTACTAGATTTCGGAGCATTGATGTGAAGATTTGATTGCATTCACCGACAAGAGCTTTAGTGAGGACCAGATGTTGGATGATCTGCAACCCACCCCCAGCACATCCCATAAGTATTGGATGGAGCGCCATCATTCCCATAAAACACAGTTCCACTGCTCCACAGCTCAATGCTGGGGGCCTGTATACCCATCTAGCTTACGTCTGGCATTAGGCATGGTGTCAGTAGGTTCATGATTATCTACTTCAGGGAGTCCTATTCTACTGGCAATATGTCTATACAATAAATGTTATGTTATCTACATTACATAACATATAAAATAAGTGTAGTGGGTAACAGCACTAGGATGTGATTACCCAGCTGGACTACCATACCAAACAGTCCTTGGGAAAGTCTCTTACTGCTCCATCTACCTGTCTAACCTGATTCTAGTGTCCCTCTGAATATGAGCATCAGCCCCATGCCAAGAATGCAAATCGCAGTTGAAAACTTTATTGATTTGAATCATTAATTTTTCAGTGCATGCAGAAAATGTTTTGTGGTCAACTGGTGTACCACCTTGGCATGCTTCCTACCACAGTATGAGAAAAACCCTGCCATTAGCATGATGCTAATTGGTGGGATGTAAGCTTCTATTACTGTGGTTCTATCATAACACTCAGTAAAATGAGGAGTGCTTTCTACCCTGCAGAGTCTATCCAGCATGGATACTGTGGTCCTGCAGCACAGCCTGGTGCTCCAGGGAACCAAACCCCAAACCTGCTCCCTTTGCTGCTGACATGAACGCCCCAGCGCTTTAAATAACACGGGTTGATTCACACCTGAGCTATAAGTCATGAGACATTAATGCTAGTTAAATACAGTGTTATGCACAGGGGTAACGCTCAGGTAAAGCTCAGCAGACATATGACTTGTGAGCATACCTGTAACTACCCTGTAACTACACTGTCCACCTATCTGTATGTGCACTATACCCCCACCCCCCACATTGTAGACACTCATCCAACATTTCTTCTGAACCCAAGACATAAATGGAAGGTTTGCCCTTACTAGATTATCTTTACTCCTCTGGGAAAGTCTTACACTCCATTCTGGAACTGATGTTTTGATTGCATTCAGCCATAAAAGCAGCAATGAGGAAAGGTAAGATAGTTAGTGATATTGGATTATTAGCTTTAGATCACAAATTGTATTCACTAAATGCATTGTATTGTGGCCAATCAAAGGCATTGCACTTTATCGTCAAAACCACCAAACCCAACCTCTGTCTTATTTTCTTAACCCTCCAAATACTGCTAAGCAACCATTGCTGTCCACCGTTGCCTCAAGCTTTCAGTTTTAAACCTCCAGCTGTTGTCAAAAGATGTTCCTATGGACTTGTAAAATGAAAGCTCTTCCCCTACAGAGTACTGTCTTCTTATTCAGCAGTTGTTTCACAACTTAAATAGTATGCCAGTTTAAATGGTACAGGAAAATAACAAGAAGAAAGTCTACCAAAAATCTAACTTCAGTGCAGTCATTTTCCACAGCCAAAAGCTAACACAAACATTGCCAGTGGTCTGTGAATATCTTCAGCAATCCCCCCCTCCCCCTATATCATTTTTTTAGGAAGCTGACCCCCCCTTCCCCAACGAAAAACAATATTTGACAATAACAACATTGGTATCATTTTTTTAAGAAATTAAACATTATATATAACCTATTATGTTACTCAGGCCCCCCTTAATGACCAAATCACACAAAACAGTCTTGGTTGTTAATGCTGTGTTTGTACCATTAAAGGAAACATTTATGTTTCTGAGTTCCCAAGTTCCTGAAAATGATTTTCCGTTTAACATATCAAGCCCTGATATGGATGAAGTATGTTGGGAAAGGAATTGGTTGATATTTTTACCTCCACTGCTAGAAACAATTGTGTGTAAACTCACAAATAGCTCGACTAGGTCCACTATAACAGATGACTGCACTTTACCATTAAGGCCAGTCGGCTTTTTCCTTGATCACATAACTGGAACTCTCTTCCAGCTGACGTAAAAGGGTTTGCAACTACAGATTTATTCTGCAAAAAACTAAAAACATGGTTATTGGACAGACAGGCTTGTCAGCATAACATCTAAATCATGTCATATGTTTTTTTTATGTAATGTTATGTAGCTAAGTGTTCTGTGTGTTTTTCTTTTGTCTGTTAGAGTGAAATGGACTGCTCTTTTTCCATAACATCAACACACCCAGAGACTGCTGATTAAAATTCACATTTACATTATGAATTATGTGTATTATGATTAATGTGTATTGGGCAAGGGGTCCCCACAAGCCATTGCTTTAAAAATGAAATTCTGTATCTATTCAGCCTAAACTGGTAGCTCATCAGGAAAAGCAAAGTTGTAGGTGAAAGTATAAGGTGAAGTAGGCCCACTGAACTGCCAACTAAAAAGTCTTCATTAAAAACTGATTTGCTCTTAAGATAGGCAGGGAACATGCAGTACGCATAAGCCTGAATGTTCAATGGTCTATGGTCTATATTTAGGTTTTAAAAACTGTCCAAATGTTAACTGTTTATATAACTTAGGTAATAACCTATGTCAATCACCTGATTTTACAAATTCATTTCTGAATCACACTGGGACTGAAATAAAGCCTTCTGGCAGCACAATGTCGAATAAGCTTTTGGTGTTAATATGATTGCTCCCCCAGTCCTGCACCTGCTCAGGTTTTCTGTAATGAACTGCTTTTAACAAATATGAAGAACTATGTGAAAACACACAGCAATGCAGACATACTCACCTTAAAGCTTCTGCTGAATCACTCAACACTGCTGTAGTTAAACAGAGCAACAGAACAGATCATTTTACTAGCATTTTTACTAGACTTTTTCTTTTAGATTACTGAAAAATATCACAAGCTTCTTAAATCTCTCCTGCATCGTTGTCTCATCACTCAAAAAAAATGCTCGAAACAGTGATTTGCATATGTTCCCATAATTGGCAAACAAGCAGGTTGTACATAAATTAATATGCATGATTTGGCAGCGCAATTGGCAGGCAAGCGTTTTAACACTATCAGCTTCTATGGAGTGTAAACAACCAATTAACCAGAGCGAACAATCAAACACGCACCTGGGAGAGAGGGGGGAGAGCGAGGGAGAGGGAGAGAGTGTGAATGGACGCTTTAAGTGCTGAGTCACTGAGGCAAAAGTACCATGTACTTATGTAGGATAATGAGCAGTCTTGGTAGGTTTCCAGAACAGGGATTAAGGCTAGTTCTGGACTACACAGCATTTCGAATTGAGATTTCCCACTGAATAGAACATGTACTTCATGACTAAGGCCCTGTCCACATCCAGATATGTTTAATAAAAAAGAGAAATAATAATAATAGTTATAGTTTTGGCCTCCAATCTACACAAAACACTGTAAACTGGTCACTGGAAAGCTTTTTTTTTTTTTAAAGGTGGAGATTTGTGAAAACTCCTACTCCAATTAAAACTCCTATACTCCTTATACAGTCATTAAACTACAACATGAACACCCAGATAGCACTGAATTTCATATTTCGACATATAAATAAATGTAAATAGTGCACTATTATAAATCTATAATGCTCTATTTAGATTCAGAATCCGTAATTTCGTGACTTGCATACTAGCTACATCGGGAGCAGTGAGTAATTTGGGAATAAACCAAAAGTCTTTTCTTCCTCCTTCGTGGTGTTTTGATGTCTCTCCTCATGCAAGCGTTTTTATCATTGCATGGGCAGAAATCTTTACAAAAACAGATAGTTTTTTTAACATTACATTGGCCACCATTTTTAATTCCGCTCCGACAACAAAGTACTTCAGTGTGACATGCTCATAATTCCGACTTCACAAGTAAGAAGTAGGATCTTCCAACTAGCATGTGAACGCGGAATAAATCCACCCTCAAAATCAGCAGTTTCCCGCCTCTTAGGTAATGAGGATGCAGAGACGGGGCTTAGTGAGGTGTGGGCAGGGAAGAAAACAGCCAATCAGAGGCTTTTCTTGTTGTCACAGACGTTAACATTTGGAAGGTCGACAACCAACATTACGTAATAAGAGGGGGACATCCTCACGGTTTCATCAACCAAATAAGATGCAGTGGAAATTACAAGGAGTATCAAACACAGTAAAAATGAATTTAAGCTCCAGGGGGCGCACTAGCTAGGTCTCAGCTCTTTCACCTGTGGAAAGACGGCCAATCAGAGCCAACAAATTATCTGGTGCCGATGCCTCACGCCACATAAACCTGACATGCTGAACAAAAATGAATGAATGCATGGGTGTTCCAATAGGACAATGGCCCCCAACCACACATCTAACATGGTTCTGAAATGAAATAGCAGGCTAATATTATGGTTTTTGGAAAAGTCTTCTCTATTCTTTCATGCTAAAAAGGTTTTTGGAGCGATGCCATAGAAGAACCACATTGGTAAAGAGTTGTTAAGAGGTGATTCTTTAAAGCAACACTACATTGCAGTTTTACCTTCAAATGGTGTTGGTGTTCCTTGTAACAGGGAGTATAGGATCTCTATGGTCACTAATGTACTATGTAACATTGGTGGAGCTGCACAAGATCCCTCACGAGAACCAGAAAGAATTCTGTAAGCAAAACCTGTAACATTACTGTACCACGTCTGTTCACATGCTTATTACGCTTTAGTGGTGGTTCTGCAGTTCTTAGCTTGTCCAGAAATGCATCTATAAAGCATGTCCTTCGGGTGGCACTCCAAATGCGATTTGTATTCATGGCAGTGGAATACAAGTAAACTACACTCCCTACCTGTAGGGGGAGCACAGGAGCAAAATATACAAATTCACTAAGCCTTTTAAAAGTTTTTCACACTCACAATTCTTTATGGGGCCAGAAGTGGTTCTTCTATTGCGTCGCTCAAAGAACCTTAAATAGCAAATGTAGAGTATACAGTATTTTGTTTACTACCTCTTACTAACCAGTCAGCTACAGTAGATAATATCCAGTACTATATTTATAGACATTACAAAATCACAGATCAGGACAGTAGTGTACAATAGAGTGATCATGCTCAACTTGATTTTATGGCTCAGACAAATACACCAACACTATTAGGGTTTTTGGTGCTGGTCCATAAAAAGCAGCTTTGTTGATTAATATGGAGCGGCTCATGTGCCTCAAAACAAATACTGAATCATTCCAGAATCCTATGATCACGTTGGACATTCATGACAAGACAGTTAACTAACAAGATTTTATTATTTGTTAATAAGGTTAATTAGTCAACAGTGTACAATTCAACCCACATATTACCATAGTGTCAACAACACAAACATTTAGGAACTTTACTGTATGTGTGTGTGCATGTGTGTGTGTGTGTCTGGTGTGTGTGTGTGTTGTGCTGTAGTGTATTACATATTTTAATATCTAAGTGTTGGAAGCATGGGAATGAATTCATATTCAGTTTAAGAATGTGTGTGTGTGTGTATGTGCATGTGTGTGTGTGTGTGTGTGTGTGTGTAGAATGTCACAGGGGACTGAGGAGTTGAACCACTGATGCATACTACGCTTACAGGTAATGTATTGAAGGCTGGTGTGTATGCTTTGGGAATCGAGCCCTGGCATGAAGCTAACACATGAAAGTTTCAATTCTGTACATCACTGCAGCAGTCAAACAGTTTAACTTGCACATACACACTTCATGCCAGGATGCAGGTCAACGTGTGGCTCATACAGGATATCAGTCCAGTCCAGTTTTCTCAAATACCCTCCTTCACAGCGTCAGGTAGATCATGGTCCTACAGCTCAGCTCCTTCACCTGTGGAAAGATGGCCAATCAGAGCCAACAAATTATCCGGTGCCGATGCCTCACACCACATAAACCTGACATGCTGAAGAATAAACTAACGGGTGTTTCAATAGCAACAATGATGCCCAAGCACACATCTAACATGGTTCAGAAACGAATTAGCAGGCTAATATTAAAGGTCTTTAAAAATAGTCTGGTCTATTTTTTTGTAATCTCAAATGAATTTGTCAGCGTGAATTCTTAAGATGGATGGCCTTCTCAAAGTCCTGACCTTAGGCTTATTATATTTGTGGACTGTGCTTCAAGTTAATTGAATGCTGTCAAGAAGAACAGTCAAACATCCAAACGTAATTCGTCCAGAAGCTTGTTAATGGCTGCCAAAGCTTCTGGTCGAGGTAGAACGTGCTAAGAAACATTTAACCAAACATTAGTTGTACTATATGTAAAACTCAGGGGTGGTAAAACAAATAGTTTCATGAAAAATCAAATGAACATGATTTATAACTGATCTTAGGGAAGTCGATCAGCCAAGAGATGTATCTATATTTATCATGTTATCTGAGGTTTGCTTAAACCTCTTAAGCCTTTTAAACTCTGTATGTAGATCTTCATATATTCTAATTTACATCACTTCCATAGGCCCTAAAATAGAACCCTGTGGTACGCCACAAAATCTGGTAGAGTAAGTGGCTATACAATAGGTTTCATTTTAGGATTAATAACTGGGTCTTTATCTTGGAGTTTTTGGAGTAATTTATGGGACACAAGGCTAAAACTGATAAAGACTAAACTGAGAATAATCATCACTCTTATCTCTGTAAATACAAGCCCAAAAAGGCACACTCAACACGCACCCAGATCTTCATTTGTTTGGTGCAGACAAAATTATGTGGTTTTGAACACTATATAGCACAAATCAGAATAGTAGGTCAGCCATTTAGAGTTTACATGTTTAAATAAGGCCTTTCCATGACATGTTACTGAAATTGCTTTTTTATACTTGTTTACATAACCAGTCAATGGCTAAATTTTAAGCAAATGGCTAAATACTGTAATGTTTTTACAGAGATTAGAATCATAAATCATAAATTATGTTATTTGATTTAAAGACAAATCCTTGAAAATATCTCCTCACCAGTCGTAACGAGGGCGAGGAGGATGTCGGGGTGACTCGTGACGGGGTGCTGGAGAGGAGGAGTTTGGGGGTGCCGTCAAGGCCAGCTGCCCTGCCCCCATTCTGCGGTCCCGCCCATAATCCAACCCACGGACATTAGGAGGTGCATATCGCCCCACCTCCCTCCTCCACTCCTCGTCAAATGCTGCAGCATCACCTGAGTAAAAGAGAGAAAAAGATGTAACAGCTGTCTGAGGGTTGTACTACATTTTAACACATTTAGAAAACGACAAGTTATCAGCATTGAATTGAAGCCTGGCTGGTGAAAGGTGATCAGGCTGCTGTAGAGAAGCTTAAAGGCTCGAAGCTGCACTCACTCTCCTCCAGGTTGATGAAGTCCTGCCTGTCCTCTCGGTCACCTGTGCGGCGGTTTCTGGAGCGCTCCATCACATGAGCTCTGTCTCCAATGTGGTGGCCGATAGACATCCGTTCCATACCACTCTCACTGTCGCGGAGAGACTGACGCGTCTCTCTGATCTACAGATACACAGAAACAGAAACACAGAGTTCACATCCTCACTTCTGCACGTTCTAAAGCAAAATTACTTGTTTGCTTACTTATTTGCTTAATTTAACACATGGCAAAAAATACTAATAAATGGTATTGTTATTTACTATTATTAATAATGACTTTTTTTTATCCTAATGCCTAAATATATATATATATATATATATATATATATATATATATATATATATATATATATATATATATATATATATATATATATAAAGCTGGGAAAGAGGAGTTGATCAATTACAAATAAACTACAAGTAAAATGAGCCTCTAGAAATATGCTTGACTGTGAAGTGTATTCTGGCTGTTGGGTGTTGAACTGCAGGCAAATCTTGTGAAATTAGGGTATTGACAGAGACTCGCTAGCAGAGTCTACTCTTCTGGGAAGGCTTAACACTTGATTTCAAAACATACATTCATCCACAAGAGCATTAGTGAGGTCATGTACCAATGCTGGATTATCAGTTCTGGCATCACTAAATCCCAGCGCTCACACCACAGTATTTGATGGAGCTTGAGGGGTGGCTTTATACTTAACAATGAGCACAGGGACCTTCTAGGCTCATGTACAGCTTTTCCAGAGCAATAGGTGCACCTGCAGTAGTTGAATTCACCCATTAGCAGAGGCCTCTTTTGGTTACAGAATGTGTGTGCCATGTCTCACCCCTCCAGGAGCGGTGCGCACTTCGCTGGTCTGCTGGTAGACTTTGGGTGCTCCACAGTCGGTGGAGGAGTAGGAGATGACTGTGGAGGAGGAGTAGGTCTGACAGCTTGGAGAACCAGACATCCTCTCCTGCAGGAACAAAGAGCATCAGCAATTACTCAGTTTAATAGAAGCACATGCATTTGCATCCAAGCATGTGAATGGACACACACAGAACATGGGTTACAGGCGTGACTGGTGACTACCAGTAGCAAGAAAAACAATACTACATACCCGCTATGAATTTATCAGAAATCCCCAAGCCTGTAGCTCTACCGTGCAGGTATACAGTTAGAGACTGTAGCCAGTCTGTTGATGAAAGTCATCCTCTAGTACTTCATCACTGCACCTATGTAGCGGGCTTGTAATGCAGGTGAAGCTCATAAATAGGCCAGTGAGAATTAGTAGCTCTCAGTTCAGCCTCATACGCATCTTTTGAGTAATTGGGAAAAGCTTCATTTAGCTTGACCCAACATGAGACACCCAGAGAAATCTCACTCAGTAATGCACACTGCATTAGGCCTTTCCTTTCCTTGTGCAGAGAAAAGATCATTTTTGGCCCAATTTTGACCCAACTGTCATCAATTTATGGTGACAACCCCCTTTAGCTCGCCAACCAATTACTATGTGCCACTATGACGACTACCCGTGTAGTGTGAGCAGTTCAGAAGCGATTTAGGCAGTTTATGAGGTATCTCAGCCACCCTCTATATTTTAAAACTTTTCACCTTGTAGTGCAAGCTTCTCTATGATTCGCACCAAGAGCAGCGGCCAATGAGAGAGAGAGAGTGAGAAAACTATGACAGTGTGGCACAAGTAACCAAATCCATAACCAACATGGCAATTAACATTTTGGATGAGTGAATTCTGACTGAGGTTCGGGCGGTTACTTAACCCTTACTGCTTCTATAGGTCCTTTGCGTTGGCATGCATGTTATGCAATACATCCACTAGAGGGCAGTTCAGAGCCAAACATTTCTAACAACAACAAAACCTGACACCGGTGGAGGAAGCCATGATAATGTACACAAACAAAAAAAGAAAGAAAAAGAAAGAAAGAAGCAGCAGTGTAAACTGCGGACATGTCCGATGTTGTGTCCATAAGGCTGTGTTCCTGATTCGTTTACCTATTGGATACACTGGCAGCACGATTTCCGAGTCCATATCCATATTTAAAGTTGAGAATAAATAGCCTACACTGTTTCTTCAAATGAAAAGAAAATCCAATATAACCAAAACAGAGCAGGAAAATAGGCCAATTCTAAAACTGTAACATGATGATCTTTACTCATTATATTTACTCCCCCAAAATGTACACATAACCAGCCCACTTGTGAAAGCCCTAATCAAAGCTTGCAAAACAGAACAGCCATAAAAAGCTAACCGGTAACACTTTAGGGTAATAGTGTTTTTACTGCAGTGTTTTTGACATAGTGTTAAAAATGGTGCTATAACACACAGTATATTCAAGCTGTCGTTAGTGATGTAAACCAGCCAATTGAAGCACAGCGTTTATTTATTTATATATTTATTTTGTCCCCAAGCATTTTATAAAAGAAAAATCGACAGGTTTCATTCTCAGGCAAAACAACAGTGTTTTAAATAGGCTTGTTTAACCACCAACCCAAGTCACATACTCTTTATAAACCAACAAACAACTTAAACCAATGAATAAAATTATTTGGCATCTTTACTGAATAAATCAATGACTGTGTAATAATACCAGTAAACACTGCAATTCTAATATTTCCTAAAATTGAAATGAAACTATTAAAATATCAAAAAATATTACATTTTGAAACTGCGGACTCTGAAATATGAAACGTCCAGTATCTCCATAAAACACGTTTACATTGTTTCAGCTCAGGTTTGGGAGCACCGCCTTTACTTTACACACGGCAAGTATCGCTTGACGTCTGGAATTTCATGGCGCATCTGCTAAACTGACCGATTATAAGCCGCAGTCACACTCACCATGTTCTCCATCATCTCGCCCATCATCCCAAACATGTCCATGAAGCCACCACCCTGCAACACAGGAGCGGAACCCATCAAACCTTTACACCTCCAAACGTCTACTGACGACAATGTCTGCAGATGCATTTTTGCTAGTGTTGCAGTTAAAAGAGAAGGACATGATCATACCATTCCCATCATGCCAAAAGGTGTCAAAGCTCCAGCCTGTGGCTACAGAGAGAGAAAGAGAGGAATACAGAGAGAGAGCAAGAGTCAGACATCTTCGAAACGACCAATGAGCCAAACAATTCAAGTAGTGTGAAGTACTGTATGTGAAAACAAGGATGCTGAACTACAGCGGAGCAATATGATGCATTATGGGGTTATTATTTGTAGGGTTAGTTGAGATCACTTGTGTGCTTTCCTGAACACAGCACAGTTACCGGCAATTACCGGCACAACTAATTAGAAATGGTAGAGAACTGGGAAGAACCATCAGCGCTGTCAAATTAAAAGCGTATAGTGACTTAGTCCGCTATGCTCCTCTATTATTTATGCTTTTCTGATTGATATCTGATCTCTTTATCCTGAGCTTCAAATGAATAAAAATCTGTGTACTTGGACACACACACACACTTTTCTAAGTATACTGTTAGTTACCATACAAAAAACCCCCACAACACTGGTTAACTGTATGTTTCATTACAGAAAGGGCATGGCTGCGTCTGTTTAACTGGATGTGACTGTACGTTTGGACAGGTGTTTTAAAAATAATGACAGTACTACAGAATTTTCTTTGAATAAAAAAAAGAAAGATAATAATAATATATATGCAAGTTTGCTACACTGCCATCCCGCAAGGTCCACAGCTGTAAAAGCTCTACCAGTGCATTTATGCCCTGATCCCGATTCACACAAAACACAGTAGACGTGTGTAAACCGAGTAAAAGGCCACAAGGTCCACATTTTAATTTAGATGTGTACTAAAGGGCTTAGGAGGTAATAAGCAGACTGTGTGCTTCAGCTTGGGGCTGGGTTGATGCAATGCTCCGACAGGTACGCCTACCTGCAGGTGTGTTCGTGGAGACTGGATCTGAGGGGCCAGGGGAAAAGGCTCAAAGCCAAAGGGGCCAAACAAGCTCCTCATCTGGTGCCGGTGTACTGCGAACGGATCCCTGCAAAGAGAAAGCAAGCAAACCTCCCCTTTATCCAGCTGTCACATAGTGGAGATGCCACAGCTGTCACTAACATGTGAGATAGGAAAGCTTGAAGAATACTCACATCATGTACGGGCTGTCATCAACGTCATCCAAATAGCGAAACATGGTGTTTGGGCTGATTAAAAAACAATAATAATAAAAAAAAAAACGCACAACTACTGAATTCAAATAAATAAAACTACTTAATGCCACCAAGTGTCTATTTAACGCAAGTAGAGATATTTAGCACGAGTGCAAACGAGCAGCAACTGGAAGTGAATAAGTATGTATTTGATGCAACAAAGAAAGCACTTAAAGTAACTGAATAATTACTGTAACAGCGCAAATACTTCACGCGCCTGAGGGGTGATGTACAGTAATTCAGTGGTAATGTAATGCCAGTCGCACAGTTGCAGAATAACAACTGGGTCACCCTAGTTTGGTCAAACAAACACGAAACTCTGATCCAAGCACAGGCAGGCAGTTAATCGATGCTTTTACTGGTTCTCGTGTGTCTTTTTAAGCCGTTGCTAAATCTTCCACAATCCCGGATAAAGCAGCGGAGAGTGCAGGACTGAACCGGGTCAGTGTGTCTGAACATTTAGCGCTACGGTCACGGAACACCTGCTAACGCCAGCGCTAACAAACAGCTACAGAGTTAGCTAGCATCGTACAAGCCAGGGCAGTTTAGCTTAGCTCAGCTTTGTTTAGCTTAGCAGAGCAGACTGACCACGGCAGCTACACTAGCTAGCTAGCTAGGGAACACCAGCTAGCTTTGTTCCTCGGTGTGATTTTAAAAAACCACGAAAACACACGAACACGCTAAAACACGACGTTTGCAGCCCGACAATCAAGTGGTGTCGTATTTATCCATGCAGTTCGAGCCCTAACACACGCCTACAGAAACGACATTTTACTAAATATCGCCGAGTAAGCTGCGATTACAGCGCCGCGGCACCGAGACTCCAACTCCAAAACACAAAAACAGAAGGCCGCAATGGAGCAGGAGGGGAATCTCTCTCTCTCACTCACACACACACACACACACACACACACACACACACACACACACACACACACACACACACACACACACACACACACACACACACACACACTCTGCTCCGATTTAACAGCGAAAAGTCTACTTCTGCAGATAATTATAGGACAGTAAATTATATCTGTTTTTGCAGATCTGGATTCAATACCTATAATTGTTCTTTATAATTCGCCAGCTAAATTAATCGTAGCTACAATAATCGTAGCTACTGTCGTAGAAAGTGTCTGCCATCATTTACAAACTAATATCTAAAATATATATATATATAAAAAAAGGATATATAAGTAATTTAAATCCAACGTATAATAGAAAAGAATAGAATAGAATATACGTTCATCAAATATTGATAAACACAAACTGAATAGTCGGAAATTTGTTCATTTTAAAATTGTAATAGTCTTATTTTTATCATTCTACTTTTTTTTACTTCTAATATTTTTTTATGTTGCAAGAAGTAAAAAAAAAATTATATATATATAAATATAACCTGTTAGGATATAAATAGCTATGTGTTTTAATGCTACGAATACTTTTATTTTGAAAACAGTCCGACTTTCTTTCTAGTTCGCTTCACATCGCTCTAAGCGCTGCAATATGAATTAGAATAGTAATTTTCGTTGCTTCAGCTTCAGTTAAATGAAATAAATTCAGATTTCATGAATTTGATCAGTTTTATTTTGTTGAGATGACCTTGGTTTCCTTTCCTCCGCAGTGTTGGGCATGTGCTCACAGCGCCCTCTGCTGGACGGGTGCGAAACTGCCGAATCCGGACGTAACCAACGCCTAGTAGCGCGGAGGAGCGGTGAGTGTTTTACACTAAATATACGTATCTGTATATATGTGTTATTATACCGTTCTGACAATGATCGTAGAGTCATATGCGCTGTGTTTGTAATATCAGCGACGGTGGGGTTTTTACATTTTTCATAGTTTTGCTTTGGGGGCTCTTTCAGTGTTGGCTAACATTAGCCAGCATCTCTAGCCTAAGTCTGCTTCCACAGCTGGTTTAACCAGTTTAAGACTTTTCGACTTTTATTTTCATTTTTTTCCAGTTATGGGACAAAAATATGTGATTATTTTACACCTCTGCTTTTAGGAGAGTTGTTGACACACTTTAGAGTTCAGGTAGGGAGGGAGCAGTTTCAGTATGGCTGTGGTGTAAACAGTAGAGCAGAGAAACTTGTGGTGATGAAGATGAAGACGATCAGGAGCACGATACTGATCAAACACTGGGCTTTGGTGGAGTGACCTGTAACTAAGACAGACTTTACCTGACCTCTCTGACCTGTCCGACCTGTCCCACTGGGGGTCTTTAGGTGGGGAGGAAGTGACTAAAGAAGGTATTGATCTCTGAAGGACATCTCAACCATGTCTCCTTCTCTCTTTCTCTCTCTCTCTCTCTCTCTCTCTCTCTCTCTCTCTCTCTCTCTCTTATCCACAGTCTTGTCCACTCTGGACAGCTAGGCTGTGGTCACTGAGATTTTCTTCAGTGTTTTGTATGTGACTGTGGTCAGACAGGTGGCCGGTGTGACTCGTAGTGATGTTTTTGTTCTTTAAATAATGTAAATCTCATTTCCCCCCATACCTGTAGATGCAGACAATAAAGTGTGTGGTGGTCGGGGATGGAGCTGTTGGGAAAACCTGCCTCCTCATTTCCTACACGACCAACAAATTCCCTTCAGAATATGTTCCTACGGTAAGGGTCCATGTTTCAGAGCACACCGGGGGTTTTATTGTCATCGAGATTAGCACACAGAGTGAGTTTGCATTGTGCAAAGTGTAAAGTTTGGTGGAGGGGGGATTATGGTGTGGGGTTGTTTTTCAGGAGTTGGGTTCGGCCCCTTAGTTCCAGTGAAAGGAACTCTTAATGCTTCAGCATACCAAGAGATTTTGCTCAATTTCATCCTCCCAACTTTGCGGGAACAGTTTGGGGACAATCCCTTCCTGTTCCAACACGACTGCGCACCATAGCACAAAGCAAGGTCCATAAAGACATGAATAAGCGAGTTTCATGGAGGAGAACTTGACTGGCCTGCACAGAGTCCTGACCTCAGCCTGATTGAAAACCTTTGGGGTGATTTAGAGCGGAGGAGACTGCAAGCCAGGCCTTCTCGTCCAACATTGTCTGACCCTACAAATGCGCTTCTAGAAGAATGGTCAAAAATTCCCATAAACACTCTCCTAAACCTTGTGGAAAGTCTTCCCAGAACAGTTGAAGCTGTTATAGCTGCACATGGTGACCCGACATCATATTAAACCTTATGGATTAAGAATGCGATGTCACTCAAGTTCATATTTGTGCAAAGACAGGCATCTCCTACACGCCCAACAAATTCCCTTCAGAACACCCACCTACCAAAAATTAGGTGGTGATCCATTTTCAGCACAGCAGACATGGTGCATTTACATTTACGGCATTTAGCAGACGCTCTTATCCAGAGCGACTTACAAAGTGCTTTGCTATTTACCCAAGAAAAACTTTAGCTAGTTAGAATAGACCAATAATTCAAAGGATACCTCTAAGCTTTAGACATTACTAAACACAAGACAATAAGGTGACCATAGTACTCTAATCATCCAAGTATTCTCGAAAGAGGTGGGTGCAGGCACATTGGTGTTACTGGGCTTTTCCGTTTCATTCTGAGTGCTGGGTTGAGGATAGAAGAGTGTCTGCCAACAGTGTGATCCAAAAGTTACACACAAATAAAGGTGCCTCATAGATTGTTTTGACTGATATTTTTGGTAAATTATGTTGTAACAAAACGGATCGTAAATGTACAAACCTCTTCTGAATGGTAGACATAAAATAGATAATGAATATTGAATGAGGATGTGTTGTGGTATTTCCAAGCCTCGTTCTGGACTACACAGCATCCTGAATGGAGTTTCTCGGTTGTAGGGAAAACATAGTTCAGGACCAGGCCTAATCCCTGTCTGGGAAACCCGCACTGGTTTCACCACACTTGGATTTTCCTCAGTGGATTCGACAATACATACATGATATTGCCAAAAGTATTCACTCAAATCATTAAATGCAGGTGTCCCAATCAATTCCTAGGCATGCAGACTGCTTCTACAAACATTGTGAAAGAATAGGTCGCTCTCAGGAGCTCAGTGAATTCCAGTGTGGTACCGTGACAAGATGCCACCTGTGCGTCCTGTGCAAGTCGTGAAATTTGAGCCAAATGTTAAAATTGTCCTCTCTTTAGCATTGTTCAATAAATTGAAACCTTTTCTCTTTAAATCAATAACTACCATTTTGCTCATTCAGTGTGACATAATGTCCTATGGTGTTAAGGGAGCAAGATTTATTCAAAAGGAAACTCAGCTCTGCATGAAAATAAGTGTGTAACAGTGAAATGCAATGTTACTGCATGTCTGACCATAGAGCGCATTTACAGTGCACTTCAGTAAAAATATAAAAACCAGATTTTATGCTGTGTGTATATATAATCATGGACATCATAATCATGTGTGTTTTTTTTGTGTTTTTTTCCAGGTGTTTGACAATTATGCCGTCACTGTTATGATCGGAGGGGAACCCTACACACTGGGCCTTTTTGACACAGCAGGTAATTCAGCTCATGGAACACAAAGGGCCAGATGTACAAAGTTGTAAAATGTGGGGGGAGATGTCAGAAGTGCATCTGATTACAAATTCAACTCGCAGTGGCTGTCTGACTAAATTGAGTTGAATGAAGTTAGGGCGCATTGTGAGAGCATAGTGCCGTTGTATGAAGACACATTTTACACTGTGCCTTACATCTGATCCATGTGTCCAGAGTGCTTTTTTTATTTTTTATTTTTTTAAGAATGTAAAAAGTAAAAATAAAGGAGCAAAACTTGTAATAACTGTAGCTGTACCAGCACACCCAAAGAACTGACTAAGAGGAAGAAGAAAAAGTCTGACAACCAATAAAAGAAACAGAAAAGCTATATCTTTTCTGTCCAAGGAAAAACATGTATCTCCCAAATGGTGACTTTACAGGAGAAGACAAAAATGTCCTTAATTTTAAATGGAGGTTCATGTATAGAAAGAGTTTGTTGAGAGTTTCTATTGGTCTGTTCATCCAGAGATATTCACACACTGTACAGAGCAGCTGTACAGTGTGTGAATAAAAATGGACTAAAAATGGACAAAAATGGAGTTACATAGTTTTCATTGGACAACAGCGATATTAACTATCCCATAATAGCTGTCTCTAGCCAGCTGTACTTTTTTTTTTAATGCCAGTGAAACTCATTTCCAGTGAATCATGGATATGATTTTCTGTTTATTACTGGAAAAGCAAAAGGTATCAATACTAGTCTCGTCAACTCTAGTCTCCTAAGTCATGAGTAAATCATTGGACATAATTAAGTTAACATTTTGTTGCCACAAAAACCTTGTCTCTCCATGTTTGCCGTAATTCAAACCTGGCAAAGGTCCTTACCATTGTGTCAAGATTTCATGGTAAATGGACCAGTAGAAAGGCGTTTTACATTGAAAGTTTTTTTTCCCTTTTTCCTGTAAAGTTGACATTTTGGAAATACAAGGTTTTTGCATGACTGTGAAGATATGCAGTGTCTGAGACGCAACTGTTTGCTTTGTTCCAAGGACCACATATGACTCAATAATGTCCCTTTTCCCTTTGAGTCTTATCACTTCAACAGCGACCTTCAACAGATACATCATGTGTAAAATACAAAAACAGCCGCTGACTGCAGTAAAAACGGTGCACTAGTAATAAAACAAATCTAAGATCAAATCTGATTTAAACCTACAGGCGTTGTGGTGAACGAAAATTCCCATAATGATGTTCACAGGCAGAACCCCTACTATTAGGACCCAAGCTCAAAAATAAGACCCCATAACAGAGAATATACTTAAATAATAGTGTCATAAAAATGATGTGTGTAGTGATTCTAAAGATGATTTAATGGTGATCAAAGGTATTTCAATAAAAACACATTTCCATATACATCAGTAGTAAAAAATTAACGGAAAGTTGGAGCAATTTTCCGATCACACCTTTCACCGTGAATGTGAACAGTTCTATGTGTGTGTCTCTCTCTCTAAGGTCAGGAGGATTACGACAGACTGCGGCCACTCAGCTACCCTCAGACAGACGTCTTTCTGGTCTGCTTCTCCGTCGTCTCGCCCTCCTCCTTCGAGAATGTCAAAGAGAAGGTCAGTTCTTTCCCCATGTTGTTCACTCCTCCATCCAAACAAGGGTGGAAATCCCCCCTATAGCTGCAAGAGCCACATTTAGAGCAGTATCTCCTTGTTCTGTGGGAAATTGTGTGGACGTCCCCTGGTTCAACTTTTTAACTTGGCCAGGATAGAGTGAATGCTGAAGTTCACCTGAGATTATATCACAGGTACCGCTCAAAGCTTCTGAACTACTTCAGTGCAATAAACAGCAAAAACCTGGACTAAAGGAACTAAAGGACTTTTAACAGACTTTTTCAATTGAGATCCTAATAAGCCCTTAAGCAGGTAGGATACAATTTTGCCATATAATGCATTTATTCAGTATATTGGTTGTTCTCTGGTGTCTACATTAAAGGTATGTGACTTTGGTTGTGGCATAAAATGCCCAGATGCCATTTAACATGTCCTTTTTCGACTATTTTTCCATCTCCTACATGTGAAAATCCAGATCCCTACATAACAATTTTGGACACTCACTGTTAATGAGCTCACTGCTGTGTGACAACAATCTGAACATCCGCCTCCCTAAAGAAGCTGCGCGCAAATCTTCAAACCGAACAGCGTATTTGATTATGGGTATTCCACGTCCGTTCAGTGTACAGTATTTGAACACTATACTGTGCATCATGGCACCTTTAAGAGATTCCCATTTCTTTTGATGCAGTCCGAATGTTTGTGGACACACCTTCTAATGAATGCGTTCAGCTGTTTGAAGTTGCACCCATTGCTAACACAGATGTGCAAATGTACACACACAGCTGGTCTAGACCCAGTAGAGAAGTACTGCCAATAGAATTGGAGTCTCTGACGCGTCAACCTATTGTCACTATTGGATACCACCCCCACCCCCCCTCTCTGTATGAGCAGTTGAAACTGTGTTTTCTGGAATTATGGTGCTCCATCTAATACGTTTGGGATGAGGTGGGGTGGTAATTTTACAACATACTGACCTCACTAACGCTCTTGTCTGTGAATTACAAATCCTCCCAAAAATGTTAGTAGATGCCAAAATCTAGAAGAAAGTTTTGCCTGGACAGTAAAGACAATTACTCCAACAAAAGCAGGATGAACCTCATCACCTACCCACTCTGGACAGAGTGATTAAGGACGACTAGTGTTTTTGCTCAGGGATAGGTGGAGGTGGAAGGAAGGGACAGGGAAAACATGGTATGATATTACTGGTTTATATAAAGATCCGTCCCTTTGTGATCATCTACGTCAGTCAAACGTCAGAGGTCGTTTAAAGATGGGGGTTGGAAAGGCACTGTACTTCAGCCAGCCTTTTAAATGCCATCATCCAGTAAATTGTGCTTGAACATGAAATAACAAGGTAAAAAATGTTCCTTTTTGATTGCAGGTTGACTTTTAAATGTTCTTTATATATATATATATATATATATAATATATTATACTATGTTGTACATAACCTGCTATACTGTTGAAAGCGTTGGCTATATTGACAGTATTGCATGTCCCAGAATCTGTCTGCATCTGAGTTTTGCTATGACAGACTGTAGCTGAATTTCCAGACAGCAGACTTCCTGTGTGCACAGGAAACATTTGAATCTGTACCACAAATACAGCGCTGCGGTATTTCCCGCTTCTCACCAGCACTGCAGTACAAACACAATTACACTTTGAAGTTTTCGAAAACCAGTTGCACTGGAAAAAGTACAAAACGAGTTGAAGTGGATATGAAGTGGGTTTTTTTCAGGCGGCAGAAGAAAGAATCCAACCAAAATATCAAACTGGGACTGCATATGAATAAAATGAGCAAAAGTCATTTTTAGTTCTAGTTGTAAAAGAGGAACGAGTGTTCCTCTTAGCTGGCTTACAGACTACTTCTACTTATTCTGCCATGGCCATGTATTGCTGTCTCATGTTCTCAGATCCACCCTCTATTTGTTATGCATTTGTAATCTCTGGATTAAGATCGGTAAAATTTTAGATTAGTTATTCCCTTTATAAGTCAGCCAAGCCAGGCTTGCTAGAAAGGTCTACAACAATTACATGATTAGATGATTACTCAAGTAATAGACAGTCCTAGAGATGGAAGGATCGATCAGCTCTGTATTGGTATCGGCTGATTTTCCAGCCCGGATATGCGATCAGTTAAAATTTCTAGCTGATCCTGAGAGCTGGTCAGATCATATGATCCATATTTTGCGAGTAGCTGCAGAGTTGTGTGAGGCCCCCTCAGTCACAGGACTATGCAGTTCCTCATTCACATTCGTCAGATGACAATACAGACCTTGCTCACGGATGCAGAAGCCCATTATAGTCAGTGTTGAAACCCGTTCTGTGTTTTAACATATCAAATGCAAATATTTGAGATATTTTTAGAATTTGTGAAACTAACTCTAGGTCTGAAGAGTAAAGACTTTAAACCCAGAGAGAGCTCGGAGTAAGTATCAGAACACAGCAGAGCTGGAAAAGACCGCTATCAGCCCTCTGAGCTCCACAGTGCAGTTATTGCAGTTGCTGAGTGTTAAATGTGGTTGATTCCAAAAAGTAACATACATTTCATCTTGAGAGACAAAACAGAGAATTACAGAAGCCCCGCACAATGATGCATTACCAATTTTGCCTGGAAAGGTTAATGTGGCATCCAGCCCCACCCTTCAGTCAGTATTGATAATCATCCAGTTGTACTGAAAGACAATCGTTGATCAGTATGGAGCCATTTCTATACACCCATGTTCTAGACAACCTAACAATAGTTCTGTTCTCTAGTCAACATTTTCATCCTCTTGTCCCCAGTGGGTGCCGGAGATCTCCCATCATTGTCCTCGTACTCCGTTTCTGCTGGTGGGCACCCAGGTGGATTTGAGAGATGACAGTAATACTGTGGAGAAGCTAGCCAAGAACAAGCAGCGCCCCCTATCACCAGAGAGTGGAGACAAGCTGGCTAGAGACCTCCGAGCCGTCAAATATGTGGAGTGCTCCGCTCTCACGCAGGTAAAGAATGCTACAGCTTTATTGTGTTACAGTGCAGATTTCTTTGCCTCCTGACTTTCGTTTCGTTACTTGTGCTTAACCATGGGAATGGTCCATCAGCCTCTGGTGTGGTGCACTATACTTCACATGGATCTTGGTCAGGCAATCCAATCTACTTCTGCACTCTTAAAAATAAAGGTGCTACAAAAGATTCTCTGATTGAAGCCACAGAAGAACCACTTGTGGTTTCATAAAGAACCACGTTTGTAATAGAGATGCATCAGTGAAGGCTTGGTGTAAATGTTCATTTCCAATTTAAAGCAGCATTATGCAAGAGTATTTATTACTCCTGGGCTCCTCCATATAGGTAGAAAGTGTAATTTGCATGTTTACTTTTTACACATGCATTTCTGGACAAGCTAAGAGATACAGAACTGTCACTGAAGAGCAAGAATCATGTAGACCGCCGAGGCGGTAAAGTAATATTACCTGATTTTACATGAATTTGACTGGGCTATGCAGCATTACACAGTACTCGTGAGCATTGTCCTGTCCAATTCACATTCTAACGTTACATAGGGCAGTTAGCAGTGTGTCGAGCCATGAGTAGCGTTGAAAGAGACACTAGTCCCCTTTTTACAGGTCAGTGGAGCATCAAAAGGATTTTTAAGCTGTATCTTAAGGTGAAAATGCTACATAATGATTTTTCACACTCTTATGCCTCCTTTACTGACATGGTTCTTTATGGAAATGTGGTTCTCCTATGTCATCGCTCAAAGAACCATTTGTATCACCTTTATTTTTAAGATGTGTGGACGACCGAACAGCTTGGCAGAAAGAAATCCTACGTGCTGTTTTCTCTCAATGTGTAACTTCTAGCTTTTAATAGTTTGATTGTGTTTGTTTAATGTGAGTGTTCAGACTTGTGTTGAGCCTTTTACCCTTTATCTTTATCTCTGTCTCTTCACTTCCACTTCTTAGCGAGGCCTGAAGAACGTGTTTGACGAGGCCATCCTGGCAGCCCTGGAGCCTCCAGAGACCAAACCCAAGAAGCGCTGTGCTCTGCTGTAGAGGAGGGCAGGGGTTGAGGGACACACACTCCAGAGAGAAAGCGAGGGAGAGTGTACAGTAAGGGATTTTGGGCTGGGAGATAAATATCAGAGAAATCTTAGAAGTAATGGAAACAACAAGGAAATAGATAACAAGAATAAGAGCGAGGGGTGGGCTTAACAGTGTATGTGAAATGGTAAATAAAAATACAAAATTGCACACGGTGCCTTCAAAATCTTACACAATTACAAAGAAAAAACTTCGGAGACGGCTCTTCCAACACAAGCTAGGAAATAATAGTAGTAAAAAAGAAGCGGGAGCACTTTACATGGGATTTTATACCGTATTCCTGAATCTCCTTTAGCTGCATACTGGCAGCTCGTCAATGAGAAACAACCCCAGGCCTTTGGTTCTACTTTTGTAAGACTTCACAATGCCAACTATGATTCTAGAGAATTGCCAATGCCTTTAATTAGTAATTGATAGTTAACCAGGAGTGTGTTCTGAACCTTACAGTGTTCGACCTGTAAACAGAACGTGTCAAAATGTGAAAGATGCCTCCTACCCTAATCAAGACAGCCACTGAAGAGATTTCTACTGGGGAGTAACTCTTGTTGTATTATTGTGGACAGCCAGAGTGTACTTAAAGCAGGTTTACACACACTTACTTACTCCAAAACATATTTACTGGATCTTGTAATGTCGTTTCCTTTCATTTACAGACCTTTAGTCCAGAGAGGCAAAGAGGATCTTACTATTGAACTGTAGAGCCTCTGAACAGAACTCTTACTTCACTTTGTCAAGCAAGTCAGAGTGGAGCTCGGGGGGGGTTGTTCCCCTGCAGGGTGTATAAAACAAAATTGCATTTTTATAGAAATAATGTTTTTTTAAAGCCACAGTCAGGAGCTGTACGTGTTCAAAGCAGCATGATGTTAAATATTAGAGCTCAGTGTATCAGTTGCTTCATCCAAGGTTGCTGCTGTTTGAAAAAAGCCACTGTTCATGTAGTACCAAAAAAATAAATAAAAATACAGTCTGCATGGTGCCGCAGCTCCCGACTCTGGCTTTTATCCCGTACTGTAGTAAAGGAATGTTCCAGCGTATTTCAGTCTAATCTCGATTTGACGCATCTGCGCATTGGTGCTGATTACCACGGACCAAAAAAAAGAACAGAAAGCCTGCTGACTCAGAGACATAGCACAATTCAGAACTGCGACCTTTAGAACAATAGAGGTCTTAGGAACACAAGAGAAGATGTTTTTTTTTGGGTTTTTTTGCTAGTTTGGAGATACAAAGTTCTCGCAGTGACACTTTACTGCCTAAATCCAGCAAGGGCCCAGTGCTTTTCTATTAAAAGAGAATCCGGTCAGCAGGTTTTCTAGGTATAGGGGAAAATCCTATGTTACAGATTGACAGATTGTGATTAGGTTGAAAAATGTTGTAGTATCCTTTTAAAAGTCTTACCTTTTCGTTTGGGGGTGGATACATTTAATGGTGATGCGCTTTGAAACTTGAAACAGTTGGTGATGCGCTTGAAACGTTTTTTTTTTATTTCTTTTCTTTTTTGATAGACCTATATTTTGTGATTTACTGATAATGTAACAGTTTGAAATGTGCTATTTTGAATAATCATTTTAACACCAGTCAAGTGTAGGGGTCTTAAATGTGGCCTATTCTTAGTCCAGCTCTGCCATGTTTTTAGTTTCACTATATTTGTAATAAAAGTGGTGCAACTGACAGAACAGCTGAGACTCTTTATTCCAGTAGTGTCTAACTGCAGAGCTGCAGTACAGCACTTTCAGACCCCTCACTTTCAGACCTGCACTATGGACTTCTTCATTTCAGGATCGCAGTCACACTTTCCACTTTCCTTTGAACTTGAGCTGGGCGATATCATATTTTCTCATATTGTGATCAAATTTGTTATTGTGATACACAATATGCTTTTCTAAGCATATCAAGGACACTGTTAGTGCTTAATAAACACTGATCAGCTGCAGGTTTCATTACTAACAGTGTAATTAGACTGGTTGAATTAGATGAAGTGCAGCAGATAAAAAAATCACTCAGCATTCAGTACGGGAGAGTATCTGAATAGTAGTTTATAAGAATCTGTCGCTACAGATGTTTTTAGTCTGTGATAAATATTGTGTATTGCAAAAAAGTCTTTAAATATCGTGATATAATATTTTTACTATATCGCCCAGCCTATTTTGAACACATACACTCTTACAGAGAACTTTTTTTGAGTTCTAATTAGGACGTAATTAAAAACCCTTAGAATCCTTAGAATGTCTTAAATTAGGTATCTAATTCTAAGTAAAACCATTGAATTCAGAGAGGGTGTAGTTTGTGTTTCATGTGACTGTACCCTTTCATGCTTAAATTAAGTTCATACACCTGGGTTAACAGTAAATAACACCTGGGTTAACAGTAAATGTTTAAGATTTACTTCACCATTAAAATTTACTGCATTGGTACAGTGTGATTCTGTGCTCTGAAATGAGGAAAGTAGCTTTGACATCACTGTTAAGAAACCATTAGGATTAAAACCGCTGCCATATTGCAGGCCTCTTGACCTTTATGTGACCTCATATCTGGAGCTGACAGCGCAGAGCTGAGAGTGCGGGGCTGAGAGTACAGGGGTGCTGCTCTGCAGATAGACTCTTCTCCTTTATTTTATTATCATCATCATCATCATCAGTGGATGAATGTTTGTTAAGCAGTACACCACACACTGCACAGTGGAGTAGTTCAGCATTTGGTGTGTAAACCAGTTTATTTTGACCATGCAGTCAGAGAATATAGCAGCAAGAACAGAACCATGCAGCCAGCGTGCAGCAGGACAACAGACTGTGACGAGCACACATGCTAACAGGTACACAGAGTGATCAGGGATTTGCAGAGTTGCACACGGGCAGGAGATGAATTCAAATAAATAAGAGACGATAGACAATCAGTAATTCTGAGGAGGAATTATAAATACTGCTGATATGCAAAGCTCACTACTCTACATTTGTAACACTATTATGTACTAAAGGCCCATAAGGAAGTGTTATTCCAGGGTTAATTTCCGCCTTAAAGCTTTGTCTGATCAAGTTAGTTTTGTGTGTGTGTGTGTGTGTGTGCATGCATGAATCAGTTGGACGGTTTATTGTGAGCAAAACTGCTCTAAAAACAGGTTAAATTGACCATCATTTTTGTTGTTCATGAGTCTGCACAAAGGTAGGAGGACTGCAAGACAGAATGAACCCACAGAGCAGGGGGTTTGTGGTGTGTGTGTGTGTGTGTGTTTATCATTGTTTCATCATATAACTTTTATAATTCAATAATGGACATCAGGCAGACAGTCTGTTTGCAGTCAATCTGCAAATCTTCAGGCCAAAAGCAGAGTATTTCTGTATGGCATTTTGGCACCTTTTGGAAGGACCTGGATTTCTGCATGGAGCTCTGATAAAAACGTGATCTGATCTAAACGTTATCTAACTCACAATTATAGAAACACAGTCTAATTAACCAATAACACACATTTTATTGAGCAGGCTAGAAAAAGTAAGTGAACCATTGATGATGATGATGATGATGATGATGATGACCTGTAGGTTCTTTAGCAGCAGTCGCCTTCACCAAACGTTTCCTGTAGCTGCAAACAAGTCCGGCCCTAAACCCTATCGAGATGCTGTGGAATGACCTTGGAAAGGGGGCTGTGCATATGAGGCATCCCAGAAATATTGCTGAACTTAAAACACTTCTGATCCTAAATTTGTTTGGTGGAGGTGGTTGCTAATTTTCTACAGGTTATTAAATTCAGGGGTTCACTTACTTTTTCTAGCCTGCACTGTGGGTGTTTACTTATTGTGCTTAATAAAAGGCTTGAACAGTATAGCTGTGTGTGTTATTAGTTTAGTTAGATCGGATTTGTTTATAATTGTAACTTAAATAACAATCAGACCAGACTTTTTTTTTATTTTTAATTAGTAATTATTGCTGAAGTCCAGGTAATTACAATGTGTTCACTGTCATTTCCTTGCAACTGTACAACCCCCAAAACTGGCAATGGGAGACCCCTCTCAGTGGAAAAAGCTCTGTGGAAGTGTGTTTCTCTTAGTAGGGGCACATCTTGGGCTACAGCATTGCACAAGTGTTCTCCCAAACTGCTGTTTAGGAAGGGATTGACTGTATGTGGCAGAATGAGTGAATTAGCGAGGGGTGAGTGTGTGTGTGTGTGTGTGTGTGTGTGTGTTTGTGTGTCACTCTCTGCAGGTGTGAATGAGCACAGTGTTTTTGCACTGTTGGCACCGGACTGAGCAGCACCAAGAGAACTTGCAGGAGCAGCGCTGGATCACCTCTGCCCTTCCAGCCCGGAAACCTGGCCCACAGCACACCAGCTCACAGCCGTCCGGTGCCAGCCGCGATGTCCCTGTAGTGCAAGGAGGAAGAGATATTCAGTTCTGTTAGACTGCACAGCATAGCATAGCTCTGAGTTTAAAGTGGGTAGGTTCTGTTTACAAGAAGCTTGCTGAATCTGATTTGCTTGCTGTATTGCTGATAGGAACCAGGGGTTGCAGTGTGTGTACAGTAGAAATACGGCCTAGCCATTTACCTACTATCCAAACCCCCCAGCAAATCTGCATGTGTTTGTCTATGCAATGCTGATGATGGTGATGAATTGGTGGTACAGCAGAGAAAAGTTATCATTTGCCTTGCATGTATATCTTCGCCATGAATGTACACTCCAGGTCAAATGTTTTAGAACACCCCTCATTTTTTCAGTAGTCCACTGGCAGTGCTGCATGGTCCAGGCAAGCCTGCTTTTTGCATTTTGTTATCTTAGCAGTGATTTTCTTATGATCACTCCACCTGTCAAACCTGCAGCTCCAGGGCTTCTCTTCACATTTGAAACGGAGACTTGGTCCAGTGTACATACGTTTTGTTGCACAGTGTTGTCATGTGAGCTGCCTACCACACAAGCTGGTGTTTTCTCCGGTTTCCAGGATCCTTTTGATCCTTTTGTGCAATGTTGTCTATATACTGTGGTAAAGAGTGAATAACACAGTCTGTTCCAACACTGTTTAATACAGTGGTATTTTTTAAAGCTTACCTTTTTACCATTTGACGTAAATGCACTTAGTACCAGGTTATTCACTGGACTGCTTAAAGGTCAATAAAACCTTGAAAAATTGGGCATGCTCTTAAACGTTTGACTGGTAGTGTACATAAAAAAATACACTTTTGGGTAAAGCATCTGCTTAAAACTATCGTAAAACAGTGTTTCAGACATCTGACAGTGTATTTATACCCATTTCATGTCATAACTTTCTGATTCGCCCACCCAGCACTGTAAGACATTGAAAAGAATGTCAGTGCTGTTGGTTGAAACCACATCAAGTTTTTTGAGTAGTTAAAAAGGCATTTATATGAGGACTTTTCAGTATTCAACCACAATATGACGTAGCTTTAACAATCAGCTCTGGTGTTTTTCAGCTTCTTTTTAACGAGTATGGGTGGGTTAGCTTTTATAGGCATTAAACAGATGTCACAGACGTCTGGTTCCATTCAATACCACTGTGAACAATTCAGACTCAGTACGTTTCTCTACAATAGAGCATTTCTCCTCAAACTATTTTGATTTACTGTGTTCACTTTATATTGGTTTAGCTGTACAGCCATTTTGAGAAATTGTTGGAATTCCCCTTTAATAGAATAAAAGCTTAGTCCACAACTTTACAGTCATGTTCTATTAAACTGCTCTTTTTGGAGGTGACTTGATTACAGACTTAGGACAGACTTAGTTATCACTCTCACCGTTGCAGCGGCGGCCGGCTGTGCCTGGGATGCCATTTTCAGGGTCTAGGCGGCAGAAATCCGGAGAGGCGGACAAGTACACAAGGTCACGTGCAGCCGGCGGCTTAACCTGGGGATCCTTCGGCAGCAGAGCTGTGCGAGAGCCCACTCGTGTCAGACGAACCTGAGAAGGACCGGAAAGATGTATGATCTTTTGACCTTGTTGAATACTTTCAGTTAAGGACTGCTCATCCATTAGTGTACTCTAGCCATCCACGTATTAGAAACCCCTGTAGCTCAACCTTGCTGCTGTACAGTTAGAGACTGTAGATCATCTGCTGTTGCACAGTTGTGTGTTAGCCATCCATTAGCCCTTCATCAGTAGACAGTTTCTGACCACAGAGCTGCTCTAGGCTGGAAAATGGTACCTGCACCACACACCTACTATGCCAAGGTCACTGCTGTTTTGAGAATGACCCAATGATAAGTAGCTTAGAGGGTGACTAACAAATTGTGCATAACTGAAAATGAGCTACGGTCTGTAGTTGTGTGGCTAAATAGTGGACCTATAAGGTAAGTGGACCTCATTTAGTGACCAGAGAGTGAAAGCGTTTCATGGCAAATAACCAACAGGGTCGCAAGAAACATGTTGAAAAAAAAAAGCGCAAAATTATTGCCCATGAATTGAGGAAAATCAAGCATGAAGCTGCCAAGATGCCATTTGCCACCAGTTTTGCCATATTTCAGAGCTGCAATGTTACTGTAGTATCAAAAAGCACAAGGTGTGCGATAGTCAGGGACATGACCAAGGTAAGGAAGGCTGAAAAACGACCACCTTTGAGCAAGAAACATAAGATAAAACATCAAGACTGGGCCAAGAAATATCTTAATTATTATATCTTATTTTTCTAAGGTTTTATGGACTGATGAAATGCGAGTGACTCTTGATGGGCCAGATGGATGGGCCCGAGGCTGGATCAGTAAAGGGCAGAGAGCTCCACTCCGACTCAGACGCCAGCAAGGTGGAGGTGGGGTACTGGTATGGGCTGGTATCATCAAAGATGAACTTGTGGGATCTTTTCGGGTTGAGGATGGAGTGAAGCTCAACTCCCAGACTTACTGCCAGTTTCTGGAAGACACCTTCTTCAAGCAGTGGTACAGAAAGAATTCGGTATTGTTCAAGAAAAACAGGATTTTCATGCAGGACAATGCTCCATCACATGCATCCAAATACTCCACAGCGTGGCTGGCCAGTAAGGGTCTAAAAGAAGAAAAAATGATGACATGGCCCCCTTGTTCACTTGATCAGAACCCCATAGAGAACCTGTGGTCCCTCATGAAATGTGAGATCTACAGGGAGGGAAAACGGTACACCTCTCTGAACAGTGTCTGGGAGGCTGTGGTGTCTGCTGCACGCAATGTTGATCGTAAACAGATCAAGCAACTGACAGAATCTATGGATGGAAGGCTTTTGTGTGTCATCGTAAAGAAAGGTGGCTATATTGGTCACTGATTTGTTTTTGGTTTTGTTTTTGAATGTCAGAAATGTTTATTTCAAAATTTTGTTATATTGGTTTACCTGGTGAAAATAAACAAGTGAGATGGGTATATATTTGTTTTTTATTAAGTTCTCTAATAATTCTGCACAGTAATAGTTACCTGCACAAACAGATATTCTCCTAAGATAGCCAAATCTAAAAAAAAACCACTCCAACTTCCAAAAATATTAAGCTTTGATATTTATGAGTCTTTTGGGTTGATTAACAACATAGTTGTTCGATAATAAAAAGAATCCTCTCAAATACAACTTGTCTAATAATTCTGCACACACTGTATGGGTGGAGCATGTGTCGTTACTGGGCTTTCCAAATAAGCCCCATCCTAATCTTGGCCTCATGTGCACTGTATAACCCAAATGGGACCCATGTTTAACCCTTTCTGGTCCCTTCACTGACCCTGGTTTGGCATGCATATGTGGGACTAATGTGGAAACCATGGACAAAACGTTCTCAGTTGCCACCTTTACAGGCCCCGCATGAGCATCATATCTGAGTGGTTGATGAGTATGTGTGAGAAATTAGCAGCCATTATCTGTGTTAGACTGCTTCTAGAACTGTATCAGTTCTGGTACAGTGTGCTTCTTTAGGAGCTGACAGCACCGGTGATGAGATTGTTTGAGATGTAGGGATCACATAAGGTCACAGGTATTTGGTGGAGTATGTACCTCTGTGGCTCCATCAAAGCGCTCCTTCAGCACAGCACCAACCCGGCGAAAGGGGGGCATGACCTTCCAGCAGGTTCTGAGCTCACAGGAGCCTGACACACCATGGCACTTGCACTCAACCTGCATATTGTGGAGTATAGCCTGGAGGGAGGAGTGAGAGAGAAAGAAGGATGAATAGAACCGATGTGAAGTGTAGAGAGATATTCTTATGCCTAAATGTTTGGTTCTCTGCATGCACCTTGCGTCCTGCTTCGTTATTGTGGACGTTCATTAGTGGACGCCCTGACGACGTGCCTTTCGCACGCTCTGGCTCATCCACGAATGTCTGCGAGAAAGCCACGCCGTAGGACAGATTATCTGAACAGCCAGACCACTGGAACCCTGCAGAGACACGGTGAAACATTGTGACACAGTGGTGCTTTTTTTTTTTTGAGCTGATTGTTAGACCATGTTTTACTCAATACTCAGAAGGCCTCCTTTGACGTTAGCAGAATTTAGCAGAAGTAGTAGAAATCGTGAAAGTTGTGATGTGGGGTCTCTATGGACAACATCAACATCAGCCTTGGATGCCCACGACCCTGCCACCTGGTTGTCCTTGTTTGGGCTACTTTTGGTAGGTACTGACCTCTGCATACCAGGAACAATACCAACCATTAAAAATGGCTCAGATTCTTATGCTTGCCCATTTTACCTGCTTCCAACACATCATCCTTAAGAACTGACTGTTCACTTGCTGCCTAATATATGCATCCCACCTCTTGACAGATGACACATAAGAACATATTATTATTATTATTGTTGTTGTTGTTGTTGTTGTCATCGTCATTGAATAAAATTGATTTACTAGCATTAAATTATTCAGATTTTCCAGCCCAAATAATACAAAAGGGTGCTTTAAGGGTAAAGCTCTGGCAGCTCCAGCCAAAGGCTCGCTCACCTGCTTTCTCACATTAAACATAGAGGTATGTTTCCTATCTCTCTGACTCACCCTCGGGACTGACCCCTCTAACCTTTCGGTCACAGCCGCACCTCTCCAGCTCCCCCCGGCTGCAGCCTCGTGTCACTGCCACAGCCACCGCCGCGGAGGAGAGAGCGTGGACGAAGGCTGCCTCTCGCGTCCCTGTGCACAGAACAAACGACCCTCAGTGACACATGCAGTCAGTGTCACACACACACACACACATATACACTCAGAGCTGGTGGAGAATGCCTAATTTGGTCTTAGTTTAGTGACAAATTAAGCATGAACTAAGACCTGGTTTAGATTACTGTCACTGATGCTTCTGACAGAGGTTCAGTGTAAGAAATAACACAGATAATGTGAAAAACAGGAGTGGCTTTAGGTGGCATCTAGCCGGAACCAAAGACTGGAAAGTTCTGACCTTGGTTCATCACGCGGCCAAACACATTAATGCCACGAGGCGTAGTGGAGCAGTTCCAGCGGCGGTTCCTGAACTGGTGCTGACACTGCCAAGACAGACAAACAGGCAGAGAGAGGGTTGGATATAAGTAACACATAAAAAAGATTGTCAGAAGGAGTCTAATGAGTCCAGTCTTAAGTGTAAAACCAGATGTATAAGATGGGGTTTTCCTTTTTGCCATTTCCACAATGTAGACATCACAGCTATGAAATGGTATGAGGATGTTATGCAGGGAAAAAGGGGGAATTAAAAATGATCTATATTAGACTCTTAACCCCCTCTGATTGGATGCCGTTTAATACACTCAGCATTCTCTCCAGCATCTTCATTAAAAGCGTTCCAATGGACCTGACTTCTGTCTGACCAGACCTGACATATGTGGTACAGAAGCATATAACTGCTAAGTAAAATAACAGCATATCTTCAGCATATCATTATTATGAGATGTTATGTTGTAATGATAAAATGAACATTTTCTTAGTGTTAGAAAAAGATCATAGTTGTTTCAAGATTTTGTAAATAAAAAATGCTGTAAAAATGAGAAAACATCCTGTAATTGTGAGAATATATCTTTATATATTCTTTCTATATTTGCTGTAAAAATTACAGAACGTCTTGTAATTACATAACTGCTAATTTTTATTAAAGGCACCAGTGTCATAACTAGGCTTCCGAATAGGCTAGATCTTTTTTTTAAAAAGGACTCGACGAGTGGCGATTGGTTGAATGATGCCTAGTTTTAGTCAGTGTGAAATCTAAAACTCAGTAAACATTATTGGTAAGTATTTGAATACTGCTTAAATCTCTATGTTTATACAGACATTTAAAGACCTCAAGTACCTTAAGCATCACAGAAAGCTTCTGCATAAATAATAGCATTTGTATGACAAAATGTCTCATGTTTCACCAAGATACTTTCTTGTAATTACAAGATAGTCTGTGTCAATTATGACATAATGTCATTTTTTTTACATAATACCAACATTAACATGATATTTTCTCATAATAATGAGGTGTTTATTTCATAATAACAACATGAATAATAATATTTTACACAGCATTAACACCAGTCTTTTTCTTGTGATAGGAGCTCAGATATCTGTGATCGCTATCTCACCTCCTCGATGACCATCTCTGCAGCTTTTCTCACGGACTCCATCACCTCCCCCCGCGCCCGGCACACCCCCACCTGTCCTGCAGAAAGCCCCCTCAGACGCCCACATGGCCCGTCTCCCGATATCGGACGAGATCGTGGCAACCGGGCCAGAGAACTGCAGAGAGAGAGAGAGGTCAGTAGGTATGTTACCATGAAGATAAAAAACAGACAAGGGGACGAGGATTGAATAGGAGGAGGGGACAATGAACAAAGTACAAGAAAAAAAGCGGAGGCACGGGAGAGAGATGGAGTGTTTTAAAAGTTGAGTAATACAAAGAGGGAGGTGCAGAGGCTACGTGAGAAGGAGAAAGATGTCACCATCTTTTACAAGTTACAGCATTATAAACAGACACGTCCAGGCGTGCCAACTTACAGCCAGTTGGTCGCCATGGAGAGGTGGGTTGTCCATAGCAACAGCAGGAGGAGTCGTCCCGTGTGATTCACAGAGGAGACAGTTGGCATCAGACTGTCTGTCCTTCCTTCTGTCAGTCTGCGGGGTGGTCTGTGTATGTGGACAGAGGTGTGGAGGTTTCTTGTCCCCTCTCACTCTCTCAGCTTTGGCGTTGGGGATTGTCCCCTCATATCTGCTAAACAAGGCCAACATGTCTGAGCTGTAAAATGTGAACATGAACTTCGAGACTACACATATACTAAGTAGACATACACTCTTATAGGGTCTTATGAGGTCTATAGAACCTTCACCAATTTAGGTTCTTCACATTCAAATCTCCATTAAGTTTTGTTTATGGAACCAAAAGTGGTTCTTCTATGGCTTCACTCAAAGAACCATTTGAAGCTCCCTTATTTTTTTGAGTGTCAAATTGAGGAGCAGAAGTGATGAAGGGTGCCCTTAAGGGACTGAGGGGTTAAAATAGATGCACGTTTATTTTTAAAGGGCCCGTTTCCGTGCCTTGGCCTAGAATCATTCATCTGAGTGAAGTTCCTGGCACAGCCTTTACTGGACCCTCTCAGAAACATCATCAGCACCAAGAAATCAACATCAGTATCCACAAGGCTCAGACACATGATAAGTTATGATGCACTCTTTAAAATGAAGATGCGTCTTATGGTTCCTTGAGCGAACCACTTTTGGTTCCATAAAGAACAACCTTCACATTAAGTGATGTTATTAGACATTGCTCACAGGACCAGAGAACCATTGTAAAGGGTGTAGAGAAGATAACTGGCCCATTTACAGCAGTGTAAGATTCAGTAAAGATGAATAAGAGTCTTACCAGTCCAGACCGAGCACACTGATCATCCACTCAGAAATACATCCAGCAGGGTTGCTTTTTTCCCCAAAAATCAGTCCACGCAGATGTGTGTCCAGAAGAATCACAGTGTCTTAACCCCAGCTTGACCACTAGTCATCGTACTGGAGTTTGACTCATGGCTCTGTGTAAGAACTATGACTTTCTGCAGAGATTAGTGCTGATGTTTAACCAAGTAGGATATGAAGAGTGTACCTCTCTTTAGCACATCCCCAGTTCTAGTTATCTAACCGTTGCCTCTGATATCTATGTGAACTGAACACTTCAACACCCTGCAGACCTTATCACAAGTGTTCTTTCCTTAGAGAAGAAGAATATGCGTCCTGTCCAGAAAGAAATGGATATTTCAGCCCATTCTCCAGATAGTGGAAAGTCCAGTGGAGTCAGATAGCCTGAATGTAGATGGAGTGTTGGGAGAGGGGTTATAAAGGAGGCCAGAATGGAGGGACAGAGGGAGGGATGGAGGGATGGGGACAGGGGAGGGGTAACGGGTCAGATTGTAGTACATTAAGAGTGACATAGAGAGATGGCCTCATTATCACTGTTAGTGGAGGGCACAGTGTGTGACCTCACCTTAGAGAAGTTATTGTTTTGCTCAGACCAGGCTTCCACTTCTTCTGATTACACTACTTCTGAACACACTTGTTACTTATTTACTTATTTAATAAAAAAAGTGATACTCATAGCAAGCAATACATATTTTAAAAACAGTGTATGTATATATATATAATTCAGAGCACTGCTGTGAGGATTCAATGACAAGAGTGTTATTGAGGTTAGAATGTTGGATTATCATCACCCCACCTCATCCCCAACTCCCCAAGTTATCCCAAAATTATTGATTGGGCCTACGCCTGCCTTATGCCAATAGCTTCATGGTTATCTGCTCCAGAGAGTCATTTATATATATATATATATATATATATATATGAAAATAATATAAATATAAATATATGTGTGTGTGTGTGTGTGTGTGTGTGTGTGTGTGTGTGTGTGTGTGTGTGTGTGTGTGTGTTTGTGTGTGTGTTTGAATTATTTTTGTGTCTGGCTTGTTTCAGCCAGAGCTGCTTTTTGGGTGAGGCACAGTACAGTGCAGTTAATCAGCACAGAGGTTATTTACACATATACAGTCCTGTGCACATTTTTGGACACCCTTAATAAATGTTTATTTGCTTAATTCAACATATTGCACAAATAAATCAATAAATTGAATAAATAAAAATAAAACACTAAAGGTAACTAACTAAAAAAAGGAATGGAGTGCATTATGTATCATTGTTACCAATATTTTCAATTCAGGCAATAAATAGGAGGTGATCCAAAATGTGCACAAAATGCTACAATGTGTCATATAAGAATGTACAAGAAGTGTATTTCCATATACCCTACAGGTTTATTTCATGATATTTCTTCGATTAGAGCTGTTCTCCAGTGATGTGTGACCACGCTACTAATAGAATTCAGACTCACAGATCTTTTGTTCCAAAGATTGTTCTCTTAGGTTCTGCCGGTGTTCTCAGGGTACTTTGTGACCATTATCCTTACATTACATTTCGGTCTAGTGTCACCGTTCTCTGTGAAACCAAACTTGCAGGGTACCACACACAACCATTCACTCACACATTCACACCTAGGGGCATTTTAGCACATTCAGCAGCCATGGGCTCCTCTAAGCAGTTGTCTGAAATAAATCATGGCCGCAAAGCCATTTCCTCAGTTCCTAATGTAATTAAGAAACAGCATAGCAGGAACAGTGGAGATGAAGTTGGAAGACCAAGAAAACGCTCTGAGAAAGCCACCTGTAGGCTGGCTAGAAAGGTCAATCAAAACTCCTTTACCAGACATGAAATGGTGGTTTCACTGTGGCTGTGAAAGAGTCATCAGACTAAACACTTTCCCGCAATCAACGCCAGAAATGTATCTCAAAGAAAGATCTAAACAAGCCTTGTGCATTTTGAAAGTGCTGAGGATTGATGAAGATAAAGCAGAATTAGTAAAAAAAAAAGGTAGCAGAAGGTCATGAAAATAACTTATCTCCAACTATAAAGCACAGAGGTGGATCAGACATGCTTTGGGCTTGTGTTGCAGCCAGAGCCATAACAAACATTTCACTGGTAAAGAAAGAATGAATTTGATTAACAGCAGGATAATGATCCAAAACACACCTTAAAATCCAAATGGACTACCTTAAGAAGCTTAAGATGAAGGTTTTCCCATGGCCCTCAACATTTCCCAATCTAGGCATTATTAAAAGAACCTCTGGATAGACAGACCTCAGTGCATGCAAGAAGGTCCAAGATTCTTACCGAATTCATAAACTCTGGCTATGCAGGCTTTGGGCTTTTTTTTATTTAGGTATTTTGAAATTGTAAAAGCTGCAAATACATAATTTATACATATACATACATATATACATACATAAACCCTTCATTTATTGGTTAGAACCTCATATCACACACTTCTGCAGCGCTATTCTGTTGGGGGGGGGGGGGGCGTATCTGTGTGTCTGTGTTTGGTGGTGAAAGAGTGGGCAGTCCAAACAGACTTCAGTACTTAGTTACAGTACATGTAGCTACAACTTTCCCTGTGTGTGTGTGTGTGTGTGTGTGTGTGTGCGTGTGTGGATGCATGTTTGTCACCTAGTGTCAGCAAAGGCTACGTCAGAAAATGTCGCCCTTAAATCCTGCAGCCCTCACAAAACGGCTGTGCGTAAAAAAGCCAGCAGAGTGCAAGAGTGTGAGAAAGAAATACGGGCCTCCTCAATAAATCACCTGGTGGATACAATGCAGGAGAGGAAGGGCAGCGCAGCCACGGCCCAGAACCCACCCTAGTGAACACGCCTTACCTAATGTTTAATTTTCCCAAACTTTGTTGCTCGTTTTACGAGTGTCCCCCTCCTCCTTTACCCCTCTCCTCCCTGCTCCCTCATCCTTTACCCCTCTGCATTGTCTTAAAAGAAGGGATGACATTTAGACAAGAGGGGAACTGCAGTGGCAACAAATATTGGAACTGGGGAAAATAAATCACCTCTCAGATGAGGGGGAGGTTGGTGGGACCCTGACACTAAAGGTTTCAATAGAACATTTAAAATAAGGTATTTGGATGATTTGTCATCTTTGTTTTTGTATCATTTTGGGATAGAGAACACTTAACCTCTTGTATGGTTGTTGTTTGTGGAAACCCGTAACCATAACTGTTAAGAGACAGTGGAAGGGAAGGTTGTATAGTATGTGTGTGTGTTTGTGTATTATGATTATCAAAATGACTTCAAATCAAATCAAATTTCTGTGTTAAACCATATACTTGCCCTCAATGGCAGTGTTCAAAATTACACTCTATTAGAGAACTAGTGCACTTTATTAAGCATTAGCCATTGTGTAGTGTTATATTTTTGGTTATTCCATTCACCGGTCAGTTCACTATATAGCAAACAGTATAAAATGACAAGTTACAGAGCTAACAAGTAAAAGTAAAATGTAAATACTAGCTACAATATTTCAAACTTTTAGCCATTCTTACACATGAAGAGGAATTCCAGAAATTCCAAAACAGCAGGGGAAGGCTATGAAGATAGTAAAGCATTTTCAGGCAGCTGGTTCCTCAGTAAATAATGTACTAGTAATTACGAAATTACATTTAACAAGAACACTGGGGGTCAAGCTGAGGTCTAGAAGCAAACGTTCAGAGAGAACTGTTCGTAGGATTGCTATAAAAGCAAATCAAAGCAAAATCATAGGACCTGCAGACTGGTGAATTTAAAATAATTGCTGGTGTGCCTGGGATCATTGTCCTGTTGCATGATCCAATTACAGAGAAGCTTTAGCTATTGGATAGATGGCCTCATATTTGGTGTTCAGAGAAGTTCATGGTCGACTCAATGACTACCAGGTATCCAGGTTCTGTGGCTGCAAAAGAAGCACAAATCATCTCCCCTCCACCACTGTGCTTGACAGTTGGTATGAGGTGTTTGTGCTGATATGCTGTGTTGGGTTTTTGCCAAACATAGCACTGTGCAGTATGGCCAAACATCTCCACTTTGGAAATGTCTGTCCAAAACACATTGTTACAGATGTCTTGTGGTTCAGTGCAAACTTAAGCCATGCTGTCATGTTCTTTTAAAAAAAAGAAGAATATTTTTTTCTGGCAACCCTTCCAGACAAGCCACTCCACAGGCTTACTAAGGGCTGCAGAGTCTAAGATGTAGCTTTTGGGTTTTCTGCAGTTTCTCTGAGCATTGCACAATCTGAACGCTCCAGACCTGCTAATAATCAATTAATCAAGAGCATTACTTTCCATCTTAATTCCTATGGAAGCAGTAAGGGTGTACTTTATTCACACGCTGCTTCTGCATTTCGGCCTAGTTTTTTACATGATTAATGGCACAGTGGAATTTGTCACATATTGCTTATTTGAGGTTATATTTACCTAATTTTAGTGTTATTTTATTATGTCCAGCCCTGCACATACATGCCTCCACCATGAATATTCTTTAATCATTTAAAGCCAAACCCTTAATTTAAAAACTTGTAAACCGATGTAATGGCAATGAGGCAACAAATCTCTTACCATTTTATGTAACAGCTGTTTGTGTTTGTGAGGCTTTAAATGCTTCAGACGTCTGGTTCCTATCACTTTTGAGAGCAATTGTCAAAAAGTCTCTGAAACAGAACATTTCACATCAAGACAAACATTGTGGGAAAGCTTTGACAAATTAGTGAAATTAGGCTTTAATACTGATCAGCCCCAGCAGGCCCTGCAGAAACTACAGTAGAATTAGTTCTGCTGAGTGTTTATATACTAGATATGACAAGTTTGTGGACACACAGTTTTTTAACAACTTGTTTATGATAAAAATAGCAGGTTGTTTTGTTATCTTAACATCCATCCATCTCCCTCTTCTCATGTGCTTTTTCTCAGTTAGGGCTGCACTGAATCTGGAGCACACCCGGAATCACTGGGCACAAGTTAGGAATACCCCCTGGACAGGACGCCAGTCCATCGCAGGGCACCACATACACCCACACCCACAGATGCTTTACCCCTTAACACTCCAAGGCTTATTACAGGCTTATTAAGGTGTATTATTCAGTAACTACAGGGACTTCAGGACAATGTATCATGCCATAGAAGAACCACTTTTGGACCCATAAAAACGTTTGTGATAGAGATGGGTGAATGTGAGGAACCTTTATGCTGGTAAAAAAAAATTATAAAGAATTGTTCCTAAACTTTTGACGGGTACTATAGACATTTATCTGTCAGTATAGTCTCTTTAGCTCCTCCTCCAGCTGTGAAAATGATAAACATCTGCACTTTCCTCCGCTGCTTTTATCGAGCCTCTTCACCTCTCCCACTCTTTTCCTTTCCCTTTGTCACTCCCTATCTATCTCCCTTCTCCTCTCCAACCTCTCTTTGTGTCCCAACATCCTTCCCAGTGACGTCTTCCTCTGTCTCCCCCGGCGACACCATGGCGATGTGTGGCCCAGTGTCATGTCCGGCGCCTCTGGTCTCCTCCCCCCCTCTGTCATCAGCCCCTCTCTCGTAAATAACACCCCTCACACCCCGTGGTTTTACACCCAATGCCCCTGAACCCGTTTTACACGCCAACAGAACACTAATTGTTGCTAATTGCCGTAGGTTTTGTTTGTCTTGGCTTCTGGTGAGTTTGTGTGTGAAGCATTTGTCGTCACTGTACATAGTATTTGTTTAACCCTTAAACAGGCTTACTATCAAGTAATCTCAATGAATTACAACGGGACTAATATGTAATGTATGTATCATCTCTATGAGAGTGAGTGGGAATGAATGTAAGAACCAACAGATTGCAGCAGGTCTGATTTCTCAGACTTTCTGAATAATTCAGTGGTTCAGATGTAGACAAAGTCATTGTTTGGGGTGAAATGGGTCGTTGGAGAGAGAGATGTACAAAATTTAATTTGTTTATAGTGGTGGTAAATTGAACCAGGGGTTGTGATATTTACAAGGCAAATACAGACATTTAAGTTGCTATTCAAAATGACTGGTGACCAGTTAAAATGACACTGTATTTATATTTGTGAAGGATAAAATAACAGTAGAGTTTTCTTTGAACACTACTTTGCTATACATAGCTTTGCCAGTCCCATGCAAGAGCCAGATGCCACATGTTTTGTTGGTTTCTAAAGTGTAAAAAAAAAAGGTACTTACTTTTTTATTTGCTTCATTTAACATTATAATAAAATAGTGTGGCAGACACAAATATGTTTTTAAATAGCTTTAGCAATTAAATAAATAAACATTATGTTCTAAATGAAGGAAAATACCATATTACAGTTTGTTTTCTGTAGAGGATTTGTATTATTTTAACTTGGAAAATCTCCTAAACATATATGGTCATTGGGACATGATTGTCTTATCTTTTGCGTATGACTAAAAAACTCTATAAATGCGATTTAGGCCAAAAGTTTATCTCATAAAAACAGTGGCTCAGGTATCAGACAGTGTATTTGTAACTGTTGCATATTGCTTTGTGGTGTCACTTTTTTATAAGTTTCATTAAAAGTGGTTCCCATCACCATCGCTGTGAACAGTTCTGTGAAATATGAGCATTTCCCATCAAATCATTGGCAAAGTTTGCAAATGCAAGCCTTTGGTTACACAGTAGCTCACAGCACACAGTCAACAGTAACAGCCAGTAAACATGGAGGTCTATGGAGGTCCAGCAATACTATTTTATTTTTCGATATAATAGCATTCTTCTTGTAATCTCAACAAAACAACTTGTTTTGTCAGGATGACAAAGTTGTTTTCTTAAGATCACAATTCATTTCTCTCGCAATGCTAAAGTTATATTAGCTTTTTTAAGAAAAATAAGTCCTGATCTCAAGAAAACAACTTTGTTAGCCTGACAAATCAACTTACTGGGATCATAGGACCATGAGATAACTGTACAGAAAAATAGAATGAACTCATGGCCTTTCTGGATTCCTCCATTCCACACTTGGTCTAACATAGACTTCCCTCTACATGACTTTGTTTACATCTTGATCATTTAATGCTATGGAGTCACCCCTAAAGGACATGCTTTTCTGGAAAAGCTGAGAGTGAAAGTAAAAGAATGATTACGCACTTCACCAGAGTTACATACTGCGGTTATCAGCCCGCCGAGCCCTGAGTACCAACGAGAGCGTTGCGTTAGTCTCTGCTCTTGAGTGGAAAGCTCTGCAGAAGGTGGTGCGAACAGCGCAGCACATCATCGGGGTTCAGCTTCTAAATCTTCTGGATTTATACACTAGCCGCTGCCTGGGAAAGTCCAGGAGGACAGTTAAGGAATCCACCCACCCAAGCCACTGCCTCGTTTCACAGAGGTACAGAAGCATGAGGAACAGAATCAGCCAGTTTTGAGACAGCTTCTACCCCCCAAGCCATCAGGTTGCTGAACAGCCAAATGTACAGTCTATCAGTGCAGTTTATCACAAAGCTATCTCATCACACAAGATATCTCATCACACCTCTACCCCACACAAACACTTTCACTTTCTAACTAGAACTGTCACCACTGCTCAGTCACACTGCACTATACTTCTCCCACCACGCACTACACTTGATTGCACATCTTATTCAGTGTCTATATGTAAGTAGTAGTGTAACACAGCATTTCACAGCTTATATATTAAACCTGTACCTTTTAAACAGTGCAATGATGTATGTATAGTGTGTGTATAGTTAATTTTACAGTTAATATTTATTGTGTTTTCTATTTTGTATATATTTGTGTTTTTACTACTATGGGGGACTATGCACCTAGGTTTTTACTCACCTTTACACCTATGTAAATGTGTTCTGAAAATAAAGCTGATACTTTAAGGTAAAAATGCTACATAGTGCTTCTTTAATTATGCAGATATTTGGCAAAATTGTCAGAATTCATATTCAAATTGATGGCATTTTAGTAGCATATTACTTAATAAGATCTGACATTCTAGAGGTTAACATACAGTATGGACGTATTAACATACCTACACACTATACTGGTCTACCAGTATCACTACATTTGCTAAATAGACTGGAATTCACCTCTGCTTCTATAAGAGGCTTTCATTCTTCACTTATTTAAAATGAATCAACCAGGCCGTGCACTGCAAGCAGGGATTCCTGGAGCAATATAGGCTGCAGTGAGCGACTGCTGTGAAACAAAGGAACGAATGTCTTTTATAACTGCATCCTCACTCTCCACAAGGATGCTGCACGCTCATTATTTCTGGACATCTCACTGACCTCGCACTGAAATGCCAGGATTGTAGTGGACATCCAAGAGGAATATTATAGGATAGAAATGCAATCCTTCCCATCCAGCTCCTCCTGCTCCTGACATTGAGACAAAGCTTATCGTTAGTGGCAAGGACAAGAGGAGCATCACACTGTTTCTAAGCAGGACTTCCTTAGTCAGCTGGAGAGCCAGTGCTGTAGATCCTCAGAAAAACACTCACTCTCATTGTATGCTTGGGTTACATCTTACCACTGGGTGTCCTCATTCTCCCTGTGGTAGATGATACTGCGTGTCTCCTTTGTGGGGACAAAAAACACATGGACACAGTGGACATTTAGCTTTTTGCATTTAGCAATTTCAGAGAAGCAATGAGCAACTGCCAATTTTCCAGAGAAGAAAGTCAATGCCGATATTTTGGCTTCTAAGGTCAATGTGTAGCACAGCAGCAATTAGCTGCAGACACACAAAAGGACATGGCAATACCCAACAAAGACAGAATTACAGGTTGCCTTGCGTGTGTCAGTGTGTCTGTATATGTGTGTAAGGTAAAGTAGGTTATGAGTTAGTGAGTTCGGCACCTTGTCTTGCTCTTGACTCTCTGCTACCTCTGGAGGTAGTGAAACAGATTGGAAGAGTCTGGCATGCAGAGAGTATTATGGGATGTGGTGTGTGTGAGGGGGGGGGGGGATACAGCATGACACCACCTCCCTAACTCTAGCCCTGATTGGTGTCCAACACCCAACTGCCCCCACCCCCAAGTCTCCATGGTGACTGATCTCTTCTGAGAGGAAGACTAGTGTGTGTGTGTGTGTGTGTGTGTGTGTGTGTGTGTGTGTGTGTGTGTGTGTGTGTGTGTGTGAGAGAGAGTGTGTGTCGGTGGGATGTAGGTATGCACCTTTAATTGCAGTTGCATGTTGACTGGTGGAGCGACGGAGAAGGAAAGCATGGTGAAGGAGAATCACACTCTGCTGTAGGTGCAGTGGATTCAGCAATGTAAGAAGGCCAAAAGATATAATCATCAATCCCATAATCTAGCATTTCTAATCACTCATCTATAATATAACCCATAATGTACAGCTCATAACCTAAAAACTCCATAATTTATTCTCATAATCCTTTGTAGAAAATCTATAACACATTAAGTGTAGCCCAATAATTCAGAATACATAATCTATTATATAATAATATCTAATAGTAAGTAAGAAATCATTTATATTTCATGACTTGAAATCCATAATGCACAACTTATAATTTAGCATCCGATACATAATCTATATTATGAAATCTATAACCATAAACTATAGCCCATAATCTAAAATATGTCTATACAAAATTAAAAATATCTAATACATAATAGTAATCTAATAGTAATCCATAACTCATATTTCACAACCTATATACTGATATGCAATTAATAATTTAGCATCCATTAATACTCCATTGTCTCAATTTTATACTGCAGTTATTATTCCATTATAGTATTGTAACCTAGTTTGCACCTTAATAACCCAGCCTTAATGCACACATTTGCACATGTACATGCACAAAACTGTATGTTTTTGTATTTATTGTATTTACTGTCTTTTGTACTAATTGTATGTGCACCCTGTCTTGTCTAATGTCCTTGCACTATTGTACCACATGCTTACCCATTGTTGCACTGAAGACTTGGGACTAACAGTGTTTAACTGTACTGTAGAACCCTGTGTTAGTATAATGACAATAAAGTTAAACTGAATTGAACTGAAACCCATAAACCATAAACTATAGCTCCTAATCCATAAAACATCATCTATTATATAATAGTAATCTAATAGTAATACAGAACTAATCATTTATACTTTACAACCTGTAATCCATGATGCACAATCAATAATGCATAATCTAATAACAAATCATTCAGAATATAGAAGGCATAATCCATGACCAGTGATACACAGTGCATCACTCATAATATTTTGGTATCATTTTGTAATTTTATTGAATTGCCTATTTTGTGGAGTCCCACATGGTTAAATTATAAGGCCTATGAAATGATGCTCTGAAGTTCTTCTAGACAGACAGGCTCAGATACCGGCAAGGTGTCATTTCAATAAATACTGATACTTATACTACACATTATGAGCTGCTGTCTGAGTTATAACCTGTTTCAGTAATGAGAAAGATTCACTTTATGGTATCAGTGAAATGTAATCTTGGAGATTTAGCCCGGTATGAGCAGATGTAAAACACATCCTGTCCTTGTTCCGGAGACTTCACTGTGGGCCTGTAATAAAACTATAAAACACAGTTTATACAAGGTTTATCCCACATTACAGCTGCTATGGTCTAGGAAATACGACTTTAAGGCTTTGCCACCAGACTCTGATTCTCTTTTTTGGTTATAACACACACACACACACACACATATATATATATATATATATATATATATTATACCTACTCGGTAGGATTCAACAATCTAATTAGCAGATTAAGTGACAGCAGTACAATGCATAAAATCATCAAGATATGGACTAGCAGCCAAGAACAGAAGGGTGAGGCTGCACTGGCCTTAAAAAATGTTTGATGAGTTTCGCTTTTGCCTGTTAATACCAATCAATCATGGCTTAAATGCCACAGTCTATTTGAGTATTATTGCTGACCATGTTCATCCCCTCATTGCCACAATTTACCCATCTTCTAACGGCTACTTTTAGGATGATAATGCCCTTCAGTGGCCCTCCCCATCACCAGATCTGAATCCAACAGAACACCTTTGGGATCTGATATAACGGGAAATTTGTGGCATGAAAGTGCATCATGTCAATATTGACCATTAATTTAAAGGAATGTATCCATGCTATGAAGATTTGAGGCTGTTTTGAGGTGAGAAAGTTGTCGTGTTGTCTCTAATGCACTCTTGTTCTGCACATTAATCGCACTATGTTGTGTTGTTGGGCCTTAAGCCAAGCTGTCAGCTGCTGCGTAAGACATACTGTGTGTTGTGGTCGGTATTATACTGCAATACACCATATGTAGTCTATGCCTTTCAGACTTGTGTTTACAGGAGCTCGAACCACAGGCTGTGTGTGTATGTCACCCTGAGGCCCTGGAGAAAAGTTGCTTAGTTCCACTGTATACATGTCCATGGTTGGGAGACTCTGTTCTGTACCGGTTGCTCTGTTACCCCACACTCTCTTGCCACAAGGATAAGCTGGTCATGCCCCTCGTAAGGCTCTAAACGTTGTGTCCAGTAGTTTGGCCACAGACAGCACTCATTGTGGGAGCCCTAATAACAATAATCTAGCTGCACAGTGTCCGTGCTGGAGTTCATCTCTGGCTGTTGTCTCATGCTACCCCACTCACCTGCCCCGAAGACAAGCTGCTTATGCCCTTCTTGGGGTAATTAGTCTCTAACCCCCACCCTGAGAGCAGCACTCTAGTGCTGAAAGCCCTTTGCACTGCAGACCTGCTGGCTGAGCGGTGCATTTCTTGACCAGTCGGCGGGGCAGCAGGGCATTTCGCTGCTAGTAGGGTCCAACAGAAGCAGCCAGGTGGACTAACCGCCACCACAGACTATTATGGTCTGTCGCTAGCGGCCTGGAGTTTCCCTGGAGACCATGTGACTGGTGTTTTTCAGCCCCCCCCCCCACCCCCCACTCTCTCTTCCTCCCACCTCTCTTTTAGGAGTTGTGTTTATTATGGGATGTCAGCGCGGCCTGCATGACTATTATGGGATGGCAGGGAGAGAGGGTGGGGGGGCTGTTTCCATAGTAACTTGGTTGCTATGGGGGCAGGGACAGAGGAAGGGAGGAGTGTGTGAGTAGAGTGTGTGTGTGTCTATGTGTGGGGAGAGTGACTATTATGGTCTGTATGTTGCTGAGTGTTGTGCTGAGTGTGTGAGTGACTGTGTGTGTGTGTGTGTGTGTGTGTGTGTGTTGGGTGGTGGTGGTGGGGGGGGGGGGTGAGTGCTCAGGATTATTATGGGATGTCTACCCCCTGATCTCTTTGTGTATGAGGATGTTAGCTTGTGGTCACTGACGACGCTGGAGGAAGGGACCGGGGGCAGAGTGGACGACGGCTGCAGAGCTTAGGAACATTTAATACCTGTTTGTTTTTTTCGAAAGTTTACTATCTGACCACCACGTCTGACAACTACATTCCCACCTTAAACAATCCCACAGAAGCGGGTGTGTGTGTGAGTGTGTGTGTGCGCTCTGGACCTCCGACTGACCTGTGAGTAAGTTCGCTAGCCAGCTGCCTGCACACCCCGAACTGGGTCCGGCTTCCCAGTTTATAAACCACGAACATCTGAAATAGGTAACTTGTGACTGTTTGCTTCACGTCAAACGCACACGCACACACATTTATATACACACACACTCACACACAGCCCCCGGTGTGTCACAGCACATAGTTCGCACTGGCAACATTTAACCCTTGCTTGCTGGTTGACTAGACAGACTTTCCTTCCAGTCCGCTCGGTTTCGTCCTCGGCGTGTGGAGTTACATGTGTTTTCATTTCGAGCGGATTAACATTGGAAATCTCGGGATCTGTTAGCCGTAGCAGTGGCTACTTGATTGACAGCTCAGTTAGCTTTAGCCTTAGCCTTAGCTTTGACGTTAGCTACTGTCCCCTTCTGCTGTACGAGGAAACTTAGCTAGCTATAGCGATAAACCTGACGTTCAGCCTTGGTGTCTTAGAGTTAGTTAGCTAGCTAGCTAGTTAGCTAACCTGCTGGCTCAATCCGCCGTCAGTGACTAAAGTGTGTGTGTGTGTGTGTGTAGCACAGCGGTCGCAGAGCGAGCATGTTGGGTTTGTTTTTGTTGTTGAATGAGAAGCCCAACTTCACCCCGGCCGCATGAAGAGCTCCACTGCATTAAAACATGGACCGCACAGCTAGCTAAAGGCTGCGTTTTACTGACCGTTGCTATTAAACGTGTGTTTTCAGATGTGTTTGTGAAGCGCGATGTCTGGAAGTGAGGAGGACAGCAGGGGGGGTTTGGGACGCCACACTGCGGGACTCGGTGAGTTTCACAGGAGCTACAGCTGTAGCCAACAGGGGCAGGGCTGTCATCAACAACAAGCATCACAGCAGTGAACAGTGTTGAGTAACCTGTCGATAAGCTGTCAATAGTCTATTTCACTATGAGATGACCGTTATCAATACATGTCAAGTTCAATGATTTAACCGTGTACATGTAATCTATCAGTAATGTTAACCCCATTAACTTAATCCGGTTGGTTAACCCGTTAACCAAGTAAACCAGCTCGTTTAACCTTGTGAACGTAATCCAGATAGTGTAATTCTGTTCATTTAAATAAAACCAACTAACTTAACCTAATGAATATAATCCAGTTCGATAAACCCTTTACCTTAGACTAAATCAGCTAATTTAACTTTGTGATCATAATCTTAACTAGGTTCATTTAAATTAAACCAGCTAATTGAACCCCCTGAATCAAATCCAGCTATAATTTAACCTTATTCTTTTGGATTAAACCTAATAATGTAACCCTTTAGATGTCCTACTGGTTCAATCCTGTTAACTTCAATTAAACCAGCTAATTGAACCCCCTGAATCAAATCCAGCTATAATTTAACCTTATTCTTTTGGATTAAACCTAATAATGTAACCCTTTAGATGTCCTACTGGTTCAATCCTGTTAACTTCAATTAAACCAGCTAATTTAACCCTTTGAATGTAATCCAGCTAGTTTAACACTGTGAAATTGATACAGCCTAATTGAAACCTATAAATGTAGTCCAGCTAGTTTAACCATGTTAACTTGAATTAAAACAGCTCATTTAAGACCCTGAACATAATCCAGATAGATTCAATTAAGACACCTCATTTCAGCCTATGAATGTAATCCAGGTAGATTAAACCTAGTAAGCACAATTAAACCAGCTAATTTAACACCCTGAACGTAATTCAGATAGTTTAACCATGTTCATTTAAATTTAACAAAATAATTTACTCCTGTGAATGTAATCCAGCTAGTTTAACTTAAACTTTAAATTAAACCACGTAATTTACACAGATTAATGTAATCCAGGTTGTTTAAACCTAGTATGCACAATTAAACCAGCCAACTTAACCCCCTTACCATAATCTAGCTAGTTTAAAACTGGTAAGCATAATTAAACCAGGTAATTTAACCCCCTGAATGTCATTCAGTTAGTTTAACCAGTTAAATTTAACGAGATAACTTAACCCTGTGAATGTAATCAAGCTAGATTAACCCTGTTAATTTAAATTAAACTAGCTAATTACACTCTGTAAATGCGGTCCAGCTAGATTAAACCTGGTAAGCACAATTAAACCAGCCAACTTAACCCCCGGAACATATTTCAGCTAGTTTAACCATGTTAATTTAAATTTAACAAGATAATTTAACTCTGTGATGTAATCCAGCTAGATTAACCCTGTTAAACTGAACCAAATAATGTAATCCTAAGAATGCAATCCAGCTAGTTTAACCCTGTTAAACTTGTACACCAAATATTGAAGAACTTTTTCTAAAGGCTGCTCTGTAACTGAACATTGTAATCAGGTAGCATACCGGTCACCATTGCTCTTATTTCCTTACTTTTAAACATAAAATCTCTTCCTTCCCTCGACTGCCAATTTGACTGGTAGATGAAGCAGCAGAGGATCCCATGCCGGAGGTGGAAACCCTCAAGTCCAAGAAGAAGAAGAAACCTAAGAAAAGTAGAGAGAGCAGGAGCAGCAAACGACAGAAAACACTCAGAGAGGTAGCACACACCCCCAGTCTCCACATCCACCTCCTCCTGGACCTTACCTATTGACCTTTGCGCTGCCTATTCATGCCAAGCCACAGGGCTTGTCACTAGAGAAATACACACAGAGTAGTAAGCCTTTGGGAGCAGAGAAGCAGGAATCAAATCACCCTAAACCAAAATAATAGTCTGAGTAAGAAATAGTCTAAGTAAGATTTTATGTTAGACATTAGCATATCCAAATTCATCAGCATATTGGCAAATTCAGTGTTGTTTCCCAATCTGCCAAATAAGTGTCTTAGCTAAACTAATACTGCACAGCTCAGCATCACAGTGTTTAAACTGGAAACCCAGCATTACATGATCAATTTCCCATTGATTTGATTTTTAAGTTTTTCCCCAGTATTCTCTATAGTTGTCCTGACCTAATAACAGCTGCCATGAAAGAACACATTTGTATGGTTAGCATGGATCATCAGCTCATCACCATCTACTCCGAACACACTCCACACTGTCATAAACCCTTGTTGTCCACTCAGATTGTAAAATAATGTCAGTCTCTATGTTCATATGTTCAGAAATGCATTTGTTTCAGAATCAAACTGTATTTTTTAGCACTCAGTAATGAGTAATTAGGGTTATAAAGCCAGACTGTGCAGCCAAAGTAGCCTCTGGTTTTCACCCTGCTCTCCACCCACACTGGCCACTCTGCAGGAAGTGCCTGTGAGCTCCCCTGAAGCGCTAGAGGCTCTGCGGTTGGTGGAGGAGGAGGAGGAGGAAGAGGAAGAGCGGGCTGTGCGCTCTGAGAGCGAGGGCAGCGACTACGCCCCCAGCAAGAAGAAGAAGAAGAGGTCGAGCTCGTCCAAGGAGCGTAAGAAAGGTGGAGCGGGCGGAGAAAAGACTGGAGGCAGTTCAGCTGGTGGGAAAAACAAACGGAAGGACCCAGAACCAGGGGAGGAAGAGGATGATGACGATGATGATCTTGGGCAGGTGAGGAGGGTAGTAGATTATGGATAGACATTTTATCTGTTTTTGCTATTTGAATATTCATAATTTATAATAGTAGTTTTTGAGAATTGCAGCATGAAAGTACTTTATATTAGACTCAGTCTAAAAAGCCAGAACAGAATTGATGTGACTTTTACATCAATTATCAGTTAAAATGTATTGTTGACCAAACTGAGATGCAGAAGTGAATATGTACGTTAGGAGAACATTTGAGTATTGAAGTATTAACCAAGAAAACGCTTTGTAATTGTTTGTCATTTTAAGTTGGCCTGATGTAATTTCTGTTTTCTTACAGTGTACATTTGACTATTTCCATACACAGCTACGTTTAGACATTGATATTTCACTTAACGTGACAGGCACCATCATCCATTCAAGTCAGTCTTGACTTGACATTGTCTTATTCTCATTTATTTAACTTTTTCATTCCAAACTACACATCCCTATTGGATCTGGAGGTAACAGGATTAAGATATGTTTGGATGTCCATATGTTTGCATACTCTTATTCATGTGCATCCCTTGTTCAAATGGTGTTGTTATTTGGAATTGCAAGTGAGTTATCCATAAAATGTCTGCTGTCACAGCTTTCTCCTTCGTCCTTTTCATTTTCTCAGGAGCCCAAGTCTTCCTCTCAGCTCCTTGCAGACTGGGGTATGAAGGACATTGACTACACTTTCACACAGGAAGACTACAGCTCTCTCACCAACTACAAAGCTTTCAGCCAGATGGTCAGGTACAGCACGAGCTCTCTACATTCTACTTGTATATTGTCGCAAGAAATGCAGATGAAGCGCAGAAGAAGGAAAATATTTGCACTTTCAGTGGAAGTCAGTCTAAAATATTTGTATTCCAAGTCTTTTTGGAACATTACTATTGGTCTGTTTATCATGGATTTTTGGCTCAGTTGCCAAATGTACATTTTGACAAAAATATAAGCGACATATGTGTGTATATATATATATGTGTAGCATGTTAATATTGAAGACGATTTAACCCTTAGATTTCTAGAATTTTTTCCATTTTGCTGTATTATTTATTATAGTTACATTAGTTATTACAGTTAGATTACAACTACAGTATGTATCTGTATGTCTAAATGTTTTGCAAAAGGCAATGTTTTAGTTCGAAATCAAAATCAAATTACAAAACATCTCATAAATAATTAACATAAATTCACATAATTGGTTCTGTATGAACTATCAATAACAACCACTAAGAGTTATGTTTTCCCCTGACTATTGTTGCTGTTTATCATTAATTATAGTTTATTAACAGACTGTTATAGCTGTTTTGACTAAGCCACCCTGTTCTTCCTTCCAGGCCTCTGATTGCCGCTAAAAACCCAAAGATTGCTGTGTCTAAGATGATGATGGTTCTGGGGGCCAAGTGGCGTGAGTTCAGCACCAACAACCCCATGCGTGGCTCAGCGAGCACCAATGCCGCCCTGGTGGCAGCCAATGCTGCATTGGCTGTGGATAGCATGGTAACAGCTGCTGGTGCAGAACTGGCAGGACCTGGGACAGCAGCCCCAGCAACAGCTTCTGCTGTAGCCCAGGCAGCCACCCTAGCAACCACCCCGCCAACTGCACCAGCAACTGCAGCCACCACCCAGACTCCCCCTGCTGCACCCCCACTGCGCAAGGCCAAGACCAAAGAGGGCAAGGGTGAGGATGAAGGAACAAACTAGAATGGAGGGATAATTTGTGTCTGTTTATTATGTATTTTTGGGGCATTTAATTGCAAACCTTTGATCAGCTCCATTATCAGCCCGGGTTTGTGTGTGTTCCAGGTCCAAACGCTCGCAGGAAGACCAAGCCCAAGGTTCAGGACAAGAAATCTAAAGCCAAGAAAGTTGCGCCACTTAAAATCAAACTGGGCAGTTTTAAGAGGAAGAGATCGTCTGTAAGATATCTGTTTTTTACAAAGCCTTAGTAACCACTCTCCCGGCTTTACAAATGGGCCTAACTAAACTCCTCTCTGTCATTCCCATTCTCTCTCTTTCTTCCTCTCCCTCTATTCCCCACTCCTTTGAAAGAGTGGCGAGGATGATGATGGTGACAGCGATTTTGACAGTTTTTCGGTGAGTGATGGATCTGTCCGGAGTAGCCGATCAAAGAGCAAGAAGTCCAAGAGCTCCAAGAAGAAAAAGAAGGGTAAGATGGAACAGATAAACACCCACAAACACACACACAGACACTCCGGCATGCCCTGTAGACTGTTTAATTCTATCCATCAGATGTGTAAACCCTGCAAACGTGTGGTATTTATGTTCTCTGTTTCCTTGTCAACCTTGATCTACGCCTGCTTCCTTAGTGACTGAGGATGGTGATGGCTATGAGACAGATCACCAGGACTACTGTGAGGTGTGTCAGCAGGGTGGGGAGATCATCCTGTGTGATACATGTCCAAGAGCTTACCACATGGTCTGCCTGGACCCAGACATGGAAAAAGCCCCTGAGGGGACCTGGAGCTGCCCTCATTGCGTGAGTGATTCGTACTACGATTCAGACACCTATTGTAATCTTAAGTAGTAGAGCTGTCCCAATCTTAATTCTGCGGATCAGAATCAGGGCAGATCCAGTCATATTTGAACATATTGGGTAATCGACTATATTAAGCTAACAAACAAAATGTGTTTTATTTATACCAATACAGATCATTATTGGCCAATACTTAGCTTTAAGAGACCTGGAACAAATCAGGAGAGACAAAATAACTGGATTGGGACATCTCTAATGAGTAGTAAAGGGAATGTTTACGTAGCATAGGGTCACTGTCACACAAAAACCTTGCCTCTCCAGCCATGAGAAGAAACGCCTGAAAAGAATGGGAGGGCAGAGCTACAAAGGAGGCTCAGGTAGGAACACTAATGACAAGGAGAAGGTTGAGGAGGAAACAAGAAACATGTATCAATGGAAGTATCAAGATGTAATGTTTTGCAGTGCTGTATCAATTCTCAAAAACACACTATCCATTTTTATTCAATAATTTACACTCAGAAATGGAGTCAGTGGTTCATTTAGTGTTGTTTTTAAACCCCAGGCAGATTTTCATATGCAAAAGAAATGTAGTTATATATGTCCATGTGTTTTAAATGCAACAGGATCACAGCGTGTTTCTGAAACGTATCTGATCCTGTATTTATTGCTGGCACCTGCCACTGGAGACACATGTAATACCAGGAGTAAATGTTGTCTCTGTCTTACTCCTTTTCTGTTGCTTTGCCTCTCTGTTCTTTTCACTCTCTTGCTTCTCTCTCTCTCTCTCTCTCTCTCTCTCTCTCTCTCTCTCTCTCTCTCTCTCTCTCTCTCTCTCAGGAGAAGGAAGGTATTCAGTGGGAGGCACGTGAGGAGAGCTCAGAGGGAGAGGAGGAGAATGATGAAGGAAGGAGGGATGATGGAGGGATGGAGGAGGAGGATGACCACCACATGGAGTTCTGTCGCGTGTGTAAGGACGGTGGGGAGCTGCTGTGCTGCGACACCTGCCCCTCCTCCTACCACCTGCACTGCCTTAATCCACCCCTGCCTGACATCCCCAACGGAGAGTGGATCTGCCCTCGCTGCCGGGTACGTGTGAATAGCTCTGTGCTTTCAGTGAAGATGGTATGTTGTCAGTTGGCCAGAGAGAGTGGTATGGGTTGAGATTTGACCTCGTTTACCAGTGAAATGAGTATCTATGCATGATTGTGTTGTGGGTGTCATGTTTTTGTGTGTTCTCAACAACATCAATTTGTCTGTGCAAAACCAATGAAGGTCTGGATGTGTTCTGAAAGGGGGCTAAGATACGTTCGTGGGTACGTATTCACAGAGATGAGATTAGTGACAGACTTTAGTTATACATTGAAGCTACGAGGCTAATTAAGCTGTTGAGCAGTAAAAGATTAAATTACTCCAATTAGCGCTGTGTAACCTGCATGCCTGAATCACCACACGCTTCACACACTGTGTGAAGTTCTTAAGTAATCTTTGCTCATGTGGTTTCTGACAGTGTGTGACACTGTGTCATCTGAGGAAAACGATCTACAGATTTTTGGACGAAGAAGGTGAAAATGGTGTAAATTAGATATTTGGCTGAACTGTGGCTTGAAAAATTGTGTTTCTGTTTCTGCAAGTTATCAAGCTTTCCCACCAGACTTTGACAGACATTAGCATTATTACAGTTTATCTGCCTCTTCCTTGTAAATGTATCTTATTTGAATTTGTATTATAACTATTCTGTACACTGTCCACTTTAGTCTTTTTTTATTTATACTTTAGTAGTTTTTATTGACTTTTAAGTAGTTCCAGTGCTGCTTAATGCAAACAATTTATGATGGACAAACGTATTGTCTGTATGAATGCAGTGTTGTAGACTGTATTACTGTGCTCTCTACCGCAGTATTTAGACAACATAGCACATACATTCAGACTGCTGTCATGATGCCTAGACATTTACATTTACATTTAAGGCATTTAGCAGACGCTCTTATCCAGAGCGATTTACAAAAGTGCTTTGCTATTTACCCAAGGATAACCTCAGCCAGTTTGAATAGGCTAAAAATTCAAAGATACCTCTAAGTTTAGACACTACTAAACACAAGTCAATAAGGTCCACTCTGCTATTTGCCCAAGTATTCTGGGAAGAGGTGGGTCTTAAGAAAGGAGCACATAGTATTTTATAACTTATATAAGGGTTATAGGGTTTTGTCTTTAGAGAAATTACAGATAACTGTGGTGAGTACAGTTTTCTATACCATCTAAAGAAACTGGAAAGTTTCTTTAGATGGTTCTGGTACAGGAAATGGTCTGACAGACTAACATCAGCGTCACATGACAACACCTTATAGCTCAGCTTAACTGCCAGTGGAGTAGTGGAAAAAATTGAGGGTGTTAAACTAAAACGTTTGACCAGTAGTGCAGAAAGCACCATCGTAATCAAATCTTGTTATTAACTGATTGGGATTATGTCGTTTTCCTCAGTGTCCTCCTCTGAAGGGTAAAGTCCAGAAGGTTCTTACCTGGCGCTGGGGAGAAGCCCCACCACCAATGCCAGTTCCCCGCCCCCCTGATCTCCCAGCAGATGCCCCAGATCCTCCTCCGATGATTGGCCGGAAAGAGAGGGAGTTCTTCGTGAAGTGGTGCAACATGTCATACTGGCACTGCTCTTGGGTGCAGGAACTACAGGTAACACACCCTCTCTCTCTCTCTCTCTCTCTCTCTCTCTCTCTCTCTCTCTCTCTCTCTCTCTTAAACACCCCCACACACACTGCTTTTGGATGCACAAGCAGCACATTACACACATTGCATACGCACACACAATATTCAAACAACACATTTTACACGCTCAGTAGCCAATTACGTTACCTCTCTCTCTCTCACTCACTAGCTGGAGCTGAATTGTCAGGTGATGTTCCGCAACTTTCAGCGTAAGACTGATATGGAGGAGCCGCCCATCCTCGATTTTGGCGCTGAGGGCGATGAGGATAAAAGCACCAAGAGGAAGAGCAAAGACCCTTTCTATGCCCGCATGGATGACGAGTTTGGTCGCTATGGTGTGAAGTTAGAGTGGCTCCTCATACACCGCATCCTCAATCACAGGTAGAGGGGTTGAGAATGAGCAGTGAGAGGTTCTGCTCACACACTTCACCTTCGGACACAGAAACAACTTTTTACCCAGTGTCATGTTCTAATAATTCTAGTTGTTTCTCTAATTGTAGTAGTTTTCTCTCTCTCTTCCTTACATTTCTCTTCTATTAATTTCTGCCTCTCTCTCTCTTTCTCTCACTCTTGCTTGCTCTCTCAGTGTTGATAAGAAGAATAATGTTCACTACCTGATTAAATGGAGAGATCTGCCATATGACCAGTCATGTTGGGAGAGTGAGGATATGGAAATCCCTGATTATGAAACCTACAAACAGCAGTACTGGAACCACAGGTACACACTCACTCACTACAAGCCCAACTGGGTCCCAGTAAAAACGTAGTGTACAAACCCACTCAGAGCCCATGCCCACCTGGAACCAGCCTTGCCCACGTTCTACCATGTGAGCCCTACATGAGCGTGTTGGCTGCGTAATGTGTTCCCAAATAATCACAATAGACAAAGCAGCGCATGTTTGGGTTAAATCAGTAGTGGGCGGTATACCAGTTGATCCAGTATACCATTGAAATTTATCCTAACTAACTACATATGTAACACATGTAATTTCACATCTCCATTCTGATTTCACTTCCCAAGGACCCCCAGGCCCTGTTTTCTTTCCACCAGATTATCTTAGGTTAGGGTTAGGGTTAGGGTTGAGGTTAAGGTTAAGGTTAGGGTTATATATATGAGGTACATAAGTATATGAGTACATAGTAACTTTCTCTTGTAGCCAGTAATAATGAGGCTAGGTGGTTAACCAAGGAGTATCAGAAAGATGCACACACAGGGGAAGGTACTGCAGGGGGGAAATACAAAACAAAACCTCCTCAAGTAAATTTCATTGTAGCACAGCTGACTTGGTTTCACTTAGTTACATACATTTAGTTAATTAGAGGAAACAGATCAGACTCCAAAACTGCAATGTTTTCATTACTTGGGTGCAATATTTGATTCACCTGCTATTAAAAGTTCAATGAACTGAGGATTTTAAGGTTAGGTACTCTTTAAGCTAAACTACAAATCTTGTTTGCAGTGTGCACACACACAGACTCATACACTGTTTTTTCACATACATTCCTTGTTTGGTGCAAACCTTGTCTTTAGTACTCTTCGGTCCATTTCGGCCAGTAGGAACACTCCACCTGTACTTGGGTGTGCATAAAGCAAAAGGAAAGTGGCGCTCCAAAAATGGCCGGTCTTTTCCTGTCAATTTCCAAGTAGTCTGGGTTAGTTTGCTGTTGGTGGGAACATAGTTTAAGATAGTCGGCACCAGACAAGGGAATTCAACATCAGAGCATGCTTTTTTTTCTCTATACACTGCACCAGTATTGTTAATATTCGACTCTTAAAGCATTATGTAGCATTTTTATTCTCCAACGTCTTCAAAATCCTTTTGAGGCTCCTCTTACTTATAATAAGATGAAAATCGTCTCTGTGATTGCCATTTCGGACACGTCACGCTGCTCCTGCACTATGCAACTTTTGCAGTTGACCGTTTGCAAGAACAGGTTACGCTGTTGAAGACTGAGGAACCAGAGTCATATTATTATTTGTATACACTCCTCTAATATTACGCTCCCAAGTCAGTCAACATGCTTCTTGCACTTTGAGTACTGGTTCTGTATTTCTCAGCTCGTCCAGAAATGCATGCGTAAAGCCATCAATGAGGGGAAGCTCAAGATGGCAAGATTTGTATTTACTTTAGTGGAGTAAAAGTTAGCCAAATAGCTTATTGTTGTGGAATATAAATAGATACTTACGGGTCCAATAGCTTCAGATATAGCGGTTTGTTGAGATGTTTATTGGCCTAGATTGTAGATTATGCAGTATTATATATGCAAAATTCTTGCTAACACTGTATTTTGTAGTGTTTCTGCCTAGAGGCTGCTAAAATGCTGCGCATGGCATGTGTCGCAAATGGACTCAAATAATATTTTTGTGCATCCTGACCAAAGTAGTGCTGCGTGACATAACTAAATCGATAAATATAGAATAAGCTGCTGCTAATAAAAGCATATAAGCACTTGCACCACAGAACATCATTGTCTTAGGCTGGGCCACCTTAAATTAATACAATTTAAACCAGTGCATAAATAAACTAAACGTTCATAAACAGGTGACGATTATATTAATCTTTCTGATTATGGTGCATGTACCTGTTAATGGCCTTCTGTACAATGGGACTTATGTGTTATCAAGAATATACTGAATGTTAATTTATATTTGAAATGCGGATACAAATTTGTAAAAATGAAATAAGTAGCTCTCCAAATTTCTGACTGTTTAAAAAGCACAATGAATGCCTGCTTGTATTTTGGGCACTTTTCGACCATTGTGATATGAAACCAGTCCAAACAAATGAAAATTGTACGTTGTCACAAACAGAAACAGTGGACGTTTAGTGAAAATGGCCTTATTTATATCCTCATGAAGGACATACTTGTACGCACACACACACGCACACACACAAACACACACACACACACATAAACTTTCATAGATATATGACATACTGAACGAGCATTCAATAAGGTTAAAAAGAACTGCGTTTCTGAATATGTTTGTTTCCTTTAAATCTCTTTCCTCTGTTTCTCTAAGAGAGCTGATGATTGGAGACGAGGGCAGACCAGGAAAGAAGCTGAAGAAAGTGAAAGTGCGAAAGATAGAGAAGCCTCCTACTAACCCTGTGGTGGATGTAAGTAAGGAGCTTATAATTAGTCATATTTAAAACATCATCTCTCCTGATCACGCAACATACACATGCAGACACACACAACATAATAACTGCTAGCCAGCAAGATGGCAGAACAGTGGTATCTTGTTGACTAGTAAACTAATATATCCGCAAGTCAACACTGTGGCCAACTAATCAAGGACCATACCTCAGTGTAGCTGCTAAAAGTAGTAAAAAGACTAGTCCTCTAGTGGAGTTAACACCAGCTATTAACTATTAACAGTAAACACTGTATGTGAATCATATCATATGAGTGTTATCAGTGTAGGAGAACTTATAGTTCATGGGACATAACAACTCCTGTAGAATCAGCAAAAGTGTTCTCCCAGTGTCCTCTCTGTCTTTTCTCATTCCCTGCTCTTTATGTGTATGTGTTTTCCTCCCCCTTTCTCCTGTGTGCCTGTTCTGTTTCCCTTTTCCCCAGCCCACTATAAAGTTTGACAGGCAGCCAGACTATCTGGACTCGACAGGTGGCACTCTGCACCCATACCAGCTGGAGGGCCTGAACTGGCTGCGTTTCTCCTGGGCCCAGGGCACAGACACCATCTTGGCTGATGAAATGGGTCTCGGCAAGACCGTCCAGACCGCTGTCTTTCTCTATTCTCTCTACAAAGAGGTGTGTGTGTGTGTGTGTGTGTGTGTGAGAGGGATCTTACTTTTTTAGCATATGGTGACAGTTTAGAGAATTGTGTACTTTTTGACAGCCTTCCCAGAAGAGTCTGCTTTTTATAATAAGGCCTTTATTACTGAAATCAGATGTTCAAATCAATATTTTACATATTGTACACCATTATACATATTAAATCATATTATATTAAATACTACAATATTATATATAAATATTATATCTATTTTTGCATATTATAAACCGGCAGTTGTTTTTTACATCATGTGAGAATACCATGATGAATAAATCAATACAATGCTCCAAACTGATTTGCAGTTAAATCCTTTTACATTGACTTCCACCGGGGTTTTCTTCTCCTGTAAAGTTGCCATTTTAGAGAAGGTTTTTAGTAACAGCGACAGTATACTGCATGTGTAATTACATTTATAATTACATTTTCAATTATGATATTCGCATATATTTAGAAACATGTCTAGGAATAAGCATCCTTGCTTTTAAATGAACAAAGCCAGGGTGAAATGCGTTTAGGAGCAGAAGTAGCAGGGAGCAAACAGGGTGACAGGCCTCACTGCAGTTAATAAGAATTTCTGAAATATTTGCTATTTCACATCGTTGTTTGCCGTCCTATATGAAGGTTACTGAGGGATTTGCTTATATGTATTCTTAAAATGTCATTCCCTCCTCCTGGCCCAGGGTCATTCCAAGGGGCCATTCCTGGTGAGTGCCCCTCTGTCCACCATCATTAACTGGGAGCGGGAGTTTGAGATGTGGGCTCCCGACATGTACGTGGTCACCTATGTGGGCGACAAGGACAGTAGAGCCGTCATACGAGAGAACGAGTTCACGTTTGAAGGCAACGCCATCCGTGGAGGCAAGAAAGCCTCCAAAATGAAGGTGAGGATAAGGATGAATTTCTTCAGTCAAAGAGAAATTCTCAACTTTATAGGACTGCCAGTAGTTCCACATGTCAGTTTGTTGTGTTTGACTTGTCACGTAATTATTTATTTAATTATTTATATTTAATTACATCACTTTTCTAGTTTTGCAGGGAATTGATTTTATAATAAATTTACATTATGTACAACATGACAGGACACCACTTCTACTGTTCAACTGTTCCAGAGAAGCCTGAAATGACAAGAGTGTTAAGAGCATTTAGAGTTTAGAAATAATTACTACAAAATCCTTTGTTGTGTTTTTTGTTATTTTTTCAAAGCATTTTCGGGAGTTGATGGGCAGCTTCATGCTGACTGTATCTCTGAAGCAATGGATAGAGTTGTAGTTGCTTTTCAGTAATCTGTGGTTTTTGTGTCTTGCAGAAAGAGGCAGCTGTAAAGTTCCATGTGTTACTCACGTCCTACGAGCTGATCACTATCGACCAGGCTATCCTGGGCTCCATCGACTGGGCCTGCCTTGTAGTGGACGAGGCTCACAGACTCAAAAACAACCAGTCGAAGGTGAGTCTGACCGACAACTGGACAATAAGCCACCTTTACTTATTCTCTGTGGAATTGCAAGCTTTCCTATAATCCCAATGAGTAGACACACAGTTTTAAAATTTAATTAATATTGGGATGTGTTGAAGCAGAATATTGGGAATATTATTAATGTTTCAATATTATTAAAAATTTCCACCCAATGTTTCACTGGAATTTCTCTCTCCCTGTCTTCCTCGCTGTTTCAGTTTTTCCGAGTGTTGAATAATTATCCTCTGCAGCACAAACTGCTGCTGACTGGCACTCCTCTACAGAACAACCTGGAGGAGCTCTTCCACCTGCTCAACTTTCTCACCCCGGAAAGATTCAAGTACGAGTCTGTGTGTGTGTCTGTGTTTGTTTGTCTGTGTGAGTGTGTAGTATTTTGCTGTCATTAGTATGGGTGGAAATTTGTGAAGATTTTATTGAGTTATGATTCTTGATGATCTGTTTACACAGTAATGGAATAATCACAATACAAAACAGTATATTGCATTTTGGTTTCTTTGTTTATTTGTTTATCGTATGATTTGGTAATAGACCAAATGCTATATTGTTAGAATTGATTAGAAAAAGACAAGTCAGTGCAGTTAAATCAAAGTCAAGGCAGCTTCCAATAAATATTGATTTTACAACCAGGAGTCTAGCTGTGTGTGTATAACTGATGTATTATTGACATTGTGTTGCCTAGAGATTTTCTTATGTGTGTGTGTTTGTGTGTGTGTGTTTGTGTACGTGTGTCAGTAATTTGGAAGGCTTCCTGGAGGAGTTTGCTGACATTGCTAAAGAGGACCAGATCAAGAAGCTGCACGACATGCTGGGACCGCACATGCTCAGAAGACTGAAAGCAGACGTGTTTAAACACATGCCCTCCAAAACGGAGCTCATCGTCCGAGTGGAGCTCAGCCCCATGCAGAAGTGAGAGATGTGGGAAGAGGGGAGGGATGGGGAAGGGAGAAAGATGGTACGGAGAGAAGAGAAACAGGGAGGTAGAATTAGAAATGCGGGAGTAATGAAATGGAGCAGCATGGCTATGTTTGGTAAAGAGTTGCTGTTTAAATTTTAAAGTTCAGAGTTGTTGCTGGTGTTTTACTATATGTAAATATTGTCACTGTCACGCAGGAACCTTGTATCTTCAAAACAGTAAAAAATTCTTAACATTTGAGTGGAAGTTAGTGGAAAAAGATTTAGTGTAATTCATTTTAGTGTGTTTTGGAATTTCGACACAGAGTAAAGAACGACCTCCAGATTTAAAGTAAAAAATGTAAAATGCTGCCTGCATATAGAATATTAAAATGAGCGATGTAGCGGTACATAAAAGTCTCGGTTTAGTTAACATTGCAGTTTGGTCCTTACGATTTGGTATGAGGTAGGTACAATTATGAAAAAAGCAACAGAACTCCCTAATGCACCAGACTAACCCAGGTTTCTTTTCATTTGTGTTGAACAGACCTTGTGCAAGTTACAGTTTGTTCCATCTGGGGTTGTATAGCTCCCACTGAGGAAGTCAGTAAAGCCTGTAGTGAACATGTAAACGCCTGCATGTTCAATGTGTTTCCGTACACATAGCCTACAGCTGTCCAACACGGACATTCCTACCTCGTCCAATCCACCATGACGTCATGAGTTAAAATAACATGGAAAAAAAGGCAGAATGTCGTTTCACTGCATCATGACTGAAACCACTACAATACCATGCAAACCCAAACTGTACTTGCTAACGGCATTTCGGGGAAAACTTGTGACTTGTCTTTGTCCACGGATTAAACGTTTCGCCCGTGTTACACATTCTCTATACGAATCTTAATTTGTGCACTGTCATGGTTTGGTACAAATACACGTACCATTACACCTGTGTTGGGAATGTTATTCCAGAATTTATATAAAAAAATTGATAGATAACAAATTCTACAAAATCTACTTCTTGAGATTTAACTTAGTTTGAGTTGATGTACAAAAAAAGAGAGAACCAAGATGCACATATAAAGAATGGTTTTCTTTCCATGACAAAACATCATTATTACATCTAGTATTTTAAAGTATGTCGTCTTCCAATCAAAGATGGTATGATGAAAAATGTAGAATAACATTGGGGATGTGCATTTTGATGTTTAAGTATCTGCAAGAGATAATGAACAGATATTTTATTAACGGTGGGGAATCTCCTGCTTAACACTGCATTTTTTTTTAAATAATATATTTAATAAAAAATATTCTTAATCATAAATAGGACCAGAACTTTTGCATTTTACTGAATTGTTGGCTTGTTTGTTTATTTTCTGTTTGACTGATAGTAATAGAGCAAAAAATAATTTGAGTATTGAAATAATTCCATCTTGATTGATCTGTTCACATCCTTAGTTAACATATAGAATTTTAATCATTAAACTGAACTAATGATAAATGTTTGGTTCATCAACCTATAAAAACTGGTTTCACTGACCTGGCCTTCCTCTCCGGTGTGTCTGTCTGTGTGCAACAGGAAGTACTATAAATATATCCTGACACGTAACTTTGAGGCTCTGAACACACGTGGTGGTGGGAACCAAGTGTCTCTGCTGAATGTGGTGATGGACTTAAAGAAGTGCTGTAACCACCCCTACCTCTTCCCCACAGCTGCCACTGTAAGTGTCCACCTACTCTCCCCTGCAGAGGGGTGTGCCACTGCTGTAGAAAATGGAGGGGGGAGGGGGGTTACTGGTCTGGAACTAAAAGAGTAGAAATAATACTGCTGGTATAATATTTGTGTGTTTTGGAATTTACTGATATATATCTGTTTGCTTTTTATGATAGGAAGCTCCTAAAATGCCCAATGGGATGTATGAAGGCGGAGCCCTTACAAAGTCTTCTGGGAAACTGATGCTGTTGTGTAAGATGCTGAGAAAGCTCAAAGAGGGTGGTCACAGAGTGCTTATTTTCTCACAGGTATATATGTACACACACACACACACACACACACACACACATACTGAGCTCATATTTTCACAGGTACACATAGATGCATAAACAAACACGTGTGCAAACCACAACATGCTTAAAAAAAACTTCCATAACCTAGAACTTCACTGGCCTAGAATCACTGTGGTATATTAATAACTCGGTAGGTTAGGTCATAGGAGTTGTATATACATATATATATTAAATAATCAAGGGTGGCCCAGTCAAAGAGCAGACCTCAACCCAACTGAAATGTTGTGTCAGGACCTTAAGAGAGCTGTGTGTAAAACAAATGCACACAAACCTCATTAAACAGAATCAATAATGTAAAGAAGAGTCGGCCAGAATTTCTCCAGAACGATGTGCAACACTGATAAATGGGTAGTTAAAAGAATAAGTAGTAGCCAGGTGCTGCTAGTCAAATCAGCATTGATCATAGAGAAGCTATTATTGTTGCTGCTCATCCATCTGGGAAGAGGATTAGATGGATTTCCAAACAATTTAAAGTAGAGAACATTCAAGAACATTGCTAATCTTCTCAGAAGTAGACGTCCCAGCAAATTCACCCCAAGGTCAGACCGTGCAATGCTCAGAGGAATTGCAGGAAACCCAAGAGCTACATCTCTGACTCTACAGGCCTCTGTCAGCATGTTAAATGTTAATGAGAGCACAGTTAGAAAAAAGACTGAACGAGTATGGCCTGTTTGGAAAGGTTACCTAAAAAGAACATGGCAGCTTGGCCCAAGTTTGCCTAAGTCATTGCATTCATTGAGTCAACCTTAAACTCCCTGTAAAGGAGTAAAGTTTTCTAGAGCCAAATGTAAGCCATCTATCCAATAGCTAAAGCTCAAGCTTAATTGAATCATGCAACAGGACAATGATCCCATGCACATCTGCAAGTCTACGACAGAATGGCTGAAAATGAAAAAAAATCGAGGGGTGTTGCAATGGCCCAGTCAAAGTCCAGACCTCAACCCAACTGAAATGCTGTGGCAGGACCTTAAGAGAGCTGTGTGTAAATAAATGCCCGCAATCCTCATAGTTTTGTGCATAACTGCACAGAAGAGTGTTCCAAAATAGTGTTACAGAATTCCTCCAGAATGTAAGGTTCACAATGTGAAAGACTGATAAAGTCATACATTGCCAAAGGTGGTTTGACAACTGTTGATTCATGGGGTGTACTTGAGCAGTACTATAGCAGTTCCTCTTGATTGGTTGTCTTAACAGTTAAAAATACTGTATTTTATCTGAGTCTACTTACTGATTCATGTCAGTCGTGACTCAAAGCTGTTGCCTGAAGAAAAGCTGATTAAGTGACTCTGTTCTAATCAGCTTCTTCAGGTTCTGTTAATTAATGCTGGTCATTAGTCCACTGGGTTGTTTGTTACTTTGTTACCAGACTTTTGGGCTACACAAACACTACCAAGCACAGTGGAAATAAGCCAGAAAAAAATACCCAACAGGCTCAACTCAGCATTTGGGTGGGGTGGAAAAAAGGGGGCTCACAGGGCTCACTAGACCACACACCACACTTCACAATACACTGTATGGAAGGCTTTACACTTACGCTCTATTCTCTCTATCTCTCTGTCTCTTTCCTGTAGATGACAAAGATGCTGGACCTGCTGGAAGACTTCCTTGAGAATGAGGGGTACAAGTATGAGAGGATTGATGGGGGGGTGACGGGTGTAATGAGGCAGGAGGCCATTGACAGGTTCAACGGTAAGGTTTAAAAAACATTTATTTTGAATAAACAACAACTAAAAACAACCAAAAAACAGTGTGGTCTGCAGTGTTAAACTCTGGGCTAAACTGAAAGGTAATATGTGTAAATATTGTTTCTGACCCTGAGCGTTTTCCCTCCATGCTGTCCAGCTCCTGGAGCCCCTCAGTTTGTCTTCCTCCTCTCCACCAGAGCGGGGGGTTTGGGCATCAATCTGGCAACTGCAGACACTGTAATCATCTATGACTCAGACTGGAACCCACACAACGACATCCAGGTATCCACACAACTACTCCAGAATCACTTCATTGGCACACTTCCATATTGTTGCCGTCAAAAAACGTTCATTTTCATCTAATCATTGAACAAATGTTTTTTTACTGGTTTAAGATGAGATAAGATAATCCTGTATTAGTCCCACAGTGGAGAAAATTCTCATTGTCACAGCAGCAAAGGGATAGCAAGACACTCAAATGCAAAAACGTAGATAAATTACCACTATATACACAATATAAATAATATAAGTAAAAAAAGCAATTACATTATTATATTATCTAAATTATCTACATATTATTTAATCTAAATGTGTAGAATTCAATCTTTTTGATCGCTACCTTGTTTCTGCTTCTATGTAAATTGACCTCAAGGCTGTCTGTATTGTAAAATAATCCATAAGTGAGCACACAAGCTCATTCAGAGTGAAGTGTGGATTAGTAATCATGTATTATTATTTTATTCAAACTGGATAACAATGAAACTTGAGCAATATGTGACATATTCCTAATCGTTATTTTTTTGTTCTGTTCCAAATTACTTTTTGACACTAACAATAAAACATCTGAATTTATCACAGTAGTTCATCAAAAAATAGATTTGTTTGTAACAGAAATGGCAGTCACATGTGGCCTATGGAAAGGGGGGAAATTACCTTACAGAATCTTCACAAATAACATACATTAAATGTTCTTATTCTGTAAAGCTACTAAATGTGTCATCTCTTGTGTTCGCTCAGGCATTCAGCAGGGCCCATCGTATAGGCCAGAACAGGAAGGTGATGATCTATCGTTTTGTCACTAAGGCGTCAGTAGAGGAGAGAATCACTCAGGTCTGTGCTGCACCTAACAAAGCAACATGTTTTGCACAACTTTGAGGATGTTTTGCAGCATTCCATTGTATTACAACTCTCTTTCACTTTCTCTTGCTTCTGTAGGTGGCAAAGAAGAAGATGATGCTGACCCATTTGGTAGTGCGTCCTGGTCTGGGCTCCAAGGCTGGCTCAATGTCCAAACAGGAACTGGATGACATCCTCAAGTTTGGCACTGAACAACTGTTTAAGGATGAGATTAACGAGGGTAAGGTGTATGGTTGCTATAGTGTCATGGTTTTATGGTTTCTCCCTGTTTGTATCTTAACTCCACTGAAACACTGTGGTGCATAATATTTGTGATGGGGCAAATAATAACATCCCTAGTGAAGATACATCCAACCATTAGGACTCCAACAGGACTTAAGCCCATTCTTTGAAGACATTATTAGACACAATACAGTATCTAACATCTAATGGTTTCTGCCCGGCACAAGCATCTGGACATTGCCGGAGTGGCATTAGTCTGTAGCTGCAGGGTCATGTCTGTAGTTAAATTGCCAGAATACAGAGTTGTAATTTACTGGCAAATAGAATCATCATAAGACTACTTTTTAAGTCTACCCACCCTCCTCATATTCTATTGTGCTGCCCTCTTTGTATTCACCTTGTTTACTCCTCATCTTTAATTGAGCAAGTTGATGATAATGTGAGTTGAATGTGAGTTGATAATAATGTGCCATTGATGTGTTTTAGGAGGTGATAATAAAGAGGAAGACAGCAGTGTGATCCACTATGATGACCAGGCCATTGACAGACTGCTTGACCGGAACCAGGATGCCACAGAAGACACTGAGCTTCAGAGCATGAATGAGTACCTCAGCTCCTTCAAAGTGGCCCAGTATGTTGTGAAAGACGAGGATGAAGAGGTATGCCTGAGCCTGTGTGTGTGTGAGGGGGGGTGTATATTTCGACCTTTAGGCTGTGCAAATCATGAGGAATGCTGTAGAACATGACTATCGAATTGACATTATTTTTCCCTTACCCTGAACATACTGATCCTATATCTATATTACTACATCATGAGACATGGTGTTTGAGGTTTGCCTTTTCTTTAAAGGTGTGCTGGAATGTCAAACTGTATTTTCCTTGGCATAGTTAAAAAGGAGACTTGACTGGAACTGGCTTACCGTAAAGCTCACACACTGTTGCCCATTCAAAAGATAATCTGGTATAAGCAAAACAGAGCTGGAAAAAAGTTCAATTCCAAAACCCCAATGCTAGCCCACAAGCAAAAGCCCTAGTCAAAGCTGGGGAAGCAGTAAAACATGATGGTGTTTGGAGAATATGGTGTTGTTGAAATTTGCTGTTGGAGAGCAGCAAATCACCTCCAGACTTGTGCTAGTTATGGGAAAAAAGGTTACATGCTACATGAACCAGGCCTTGTCTTTGCGACTTTTCCTGTGCCACAATTCATAGTAAGAGAGCTCAAATGTGGCACATGACAAAGCGAAAAGGCAAACTGGGATCTGCACTGGGCTAAAAGCTAAGGCTAGACTTTTACCATCTGTTCTCTTCATCATCTGCTCCCTCAAATACAAACTGGACTTTCTCAGCTGATTTCCAAACTAGAGCTGAACACACACCAGGGAAGGTCCCAGCTTTTTTTTTTTTGTACCAAGTCGAGAATGCCAAACCCAGGGAAGAGAGGGAGGACAATGCTATAAGTTAACCAGCTACAATCTCTTCAGCTCTTCACACTGGTTAGTGTATGAGAGAACAGCCTTCATTCTGAGACAAAGTATCATGGTTGTAAAATAGGCTTAAAACATTACATTTTAGCATTTTTCACACCAACTAAAGGCACATACCTATGGCACATGTAATTTACCACTGGAGCAACAACGCCATTTTTGCTAAAAGTACATGCAAGCTTCCAACCCAGCATTTTGCACCATGCAAACCATCTCTCGCTTTCTTTTGTTGTCTGTCAGGAGGAGGATGTGGATAGGGAGATTATAAAGCAGGAGGAGAGTGTAGATCCTGACTACTGGGAGAAGCTGTTGCGTCATCATTATGAGCAGCAGCAGGAGGATTTAGCGCGTCACCTGGGCAAAGGCAAGCGGCCGCGCAAACCAGTCAACTACAACGACTGTTCGCAGGAGGACCGAGGTAGTAGACGGGGTACAGAATGAGCTTTTAACACTCTTTTATTACTATTCCCTCCTTACTGTGTGTGTGTGTGTGTTTGTGTGAGAGAGAGTGTGAATGCTTGAAAAAACAAGAAAACCAATCTAATCAACAGTCCAGTAAGTCACTTCTCATAACTTATACCTATTAGTTGAAGACCCCATTGTTCCCCTGCTTTACAAAAAAAGAACCCTAACATACACTCTTAAAAATAAAGATGCTTTAATAAAGGGCCACATAAATACCCGTGTTTGTAATAGAAGGTTTTATACTAATTTAAAGGTTCTTCTCACTCACACGTCTGTAATACAGACAACAAGCCTTAATCACCTCAGTGACACTTTTCTTATTCGGGATTTGTTTAGTCATGAGGGAAATCGGATCCGTTATTATAAGAGCAGAGCTGCGAATATTTCTGTGGTTTAAAAACGCACCATCATGAATCTGGCGTTGACTTTTCTCTCTTACAAATTAAAGAAAATTCCTAGGAAAATATCTAATGAATGTTTTAAATAGAAGCAATAGTGGTTCTTCTGTGGCATCATTGAAAGAACCATTAAAACCACCGCTATTTTTAAGAGTGTAGCATAGTCAATGGTATGGTTTCTGTGTATGAATGTGATTATTCTTCTCCCTACATTAATTATTTTGCTACAAGGAGTTTGAACTGCTTCTCATTGTATTTCCTCTCCTTTCTCCGTAGATTGGCAGGATGACCAGTCTGATAACCAGTCAGATTACTCTGTGGCCTCGGAGGAGGGAGACGAGGACTTTGATGAGCGCTCAGAAGGTAATTGAGTATGTGGAGACTGGAGTGTGTGTGTGTGTGTGTGTGTGTGTGTGTGTGTGTGTGTGTGTGTGTGTGTGTGTGTGTGTGTGTGTGTGTGTGTGTGTGTGTGTGTGTGTGTGTGTGTGTGTATTCTGATAGCCATTGTCCTTTCTGCCTCCTGCACAGCTAACACTCGCAGGCCAAGCCGGAAGGGCTTGAGGAATGATAAAGATAAACCACTGCCTCCCCTACTGGCCAGAGTGGGAGGCAACATTGAGGTCAGCTTAAAATCTATCTTTTTTTTTGCCATTGATTGGTGTACATTCTAGAGCAGTCATCCCTCGCTGACACACACACACACACACATATTTGCTCTCTCTAGGTATTGGGTTTCAATGCTCGTCAGAGGAAGGCCTTCCTGAATGCAGTGATGCGTTACGGGATGCCTCCCCAGGATGCCTTTACCACACAGTGGCTGGTCAGAGACCTGAGAGGCAAATCAGAGAAAGAGTTTAAGTAAGTCTAGGTTGGTTTTTATGGTGTTATAGGGTTATAAAAGGTGTAAATAGAGATATGGAGATAGAAGGTTTGTTCTGATATTAAAGTAAGTACTTTGTTTTGAATATTTTAAGTGATGTACATATACCATACACTGTATTAATACACCCCTGTACACATCTGTTTTGTCCTCATTGTTTTTTTTTTTAGAGCTTACGTTTCTCTGTTCATGCGTCACTTGTGTGAGCCTGGAGCTGATGGCGCTGAGACCTTCGCAGATGGAGTTCCTCGTGAGGGGTTGTCACGGCAACACGTCCTTACGCGCATCGGTGTGATGTCACTCATTCGAAAGAAGGTATGTGTGGTGCTGATAAACTGAGAAACAATCACAGAGCCTGTGATTGTTCAGCAGCTGTGTGTTTTATTTGGTTGCTGGGCATCAGTGCTGACCTGCAGTTGACCGTCTGGTGTGCAGGTGCAGGAGTTTGAGCATGTGAACGGCCAGTGGTCAATGCCATGGATGAAAGAATTGGAGGAAAGCAAGAGAGCTGCAGCTGTCGCTGCCGGAGATGACCCCAAAACACCCTCTACTGGAACACCGGCAGACACACAACCCAACACACCTGCACCAGGTAAAAAAAAAAAAAAAAAGACACCTCAACACACCTGGACTAGGTGCACAGAGATGTACACCCAAATACAATTGCACCAGGTACACAAACCCCGCAAAACACTTGCAACAGTAAACAGACAGCTCTAAAAAAAAAAAAAACAACTGCACCAGGTACACTTGTACACCCCACACACAGCCATGTATATACATACACCATAAACAAACCTGCACCAGGTACACACATACACCCCAAAGCATCTGCACCAGTTACACATATACACCCTAAAGCATCTGCACCACTTACACACATACACCCCAAAGCATCTGCACCACGTACACACATACACCCCAAAGCATCTGCACCAGTTACACACATATACCCCAAAGCACCTGCACCACGTACACATATACACCCTAAAGCATCTGCACCACTTACACACATACACCCCAAAGCATCTGCACCACGTACACACATACACCCTAAAGCATCTGCACCACTTACACACATACACCCCAAAGCATCTGCACCACGTACACACATACACCCCAAAGCATCTGCACCAGTTACACACATATACCCCAAAGCACCTGCACCACGTACACACATACACCCTAAAGCATCTGCACCAATTACACACATACACCCTAAAACACCTGCAGCAATTACACACATACACCCTAAAGCACCTGTACCACTTACACACATACACCCTAAAGCAACTGCACCAATTACACACATACACCCTAAAGCATCTGCAGCAATTACACATACACCCTAAAACACCTGCACTAGGTACACATATACACTGCCAAGCTTTTGCACCAGGTACACACAGACACCCCAAAGCATCTGCACCAGGTACACACAGACAGCTGAAACACACCTTTAGGATATTCAGAGACATACACCCCTGCACTGTATACACACAGACAAAAGCTATTTATCTAATATGCAGAAGTACTTGCTCAGAAGTGCCATCTGCTGGCTCCTCCATGTTCCTGCAGCTGCTATAAGTATAGTTTTATCTTCTCTTCAGTAAAGCAAAGTCTACCCCAAACAGATGATCTCTCCAAAGGAGAGGAGTCAGAGAAGGAAATGGAGGACAGGATGGAGGGAGAGGGGGAGAAGAAGAAAAGCTCCAGCACCCCAGACGATGAGGTACTTCAGACTTCCTTTGTTGTGACCAAATGTTTTTGTCCGTCACTTATAATTTCTTTATCTCTTTCTCTGTCACTATCTCTATCAATCTCGCATTCTCTCTTTTTCACTCAGATTATTGAAATTCCTGATGATGGTGAAAGTTCCCCCAGTCCAGAGCAGAAGGCAGCAAAAAAGGAAATGGAAGGAGATGCCTCTTTATCAGAGAGGGATGTGGGGAGTCGGGATGCAGGGGCAGAAGGGGAGAAAGAGAAGGATGGAGAGAAAGATGAGAAATCATCTAATTCTCCAAAAGAGAGCACCTCTGCTGAGACCAAAGAGGAAAGTTCAGAAGACTTGTCCAAACCTAGAGGTAAGCAAGAGTTAATGTGCTGTCCAGATCACACAGGAACTGAAACCTCTCCAGAAATAAAATCTCATACCCTATGCTATCAAATGTACTGTTTACTCATCCCTCCCTGTCTAACCAACAGAAGAAGCCAGAGAGGAGAAGACTGAGAAAACGGGCAGCAGCCCAGCTACAGAGGAGAAGAAAGGTACGTGCCATGAACACACACCCATACAAGCTTATGCACTCTAACGCACACTTTTGTGTGTGAGGGCAGTCTTACACATTAGTGGCACATATCACACTACCTCAGTAAATGACAAGTCTCGCCCCTCTCTTTCTCTCACTGCAGAACTGAAGGAGGGTAAGGATGATGTGAAAGCTGAGGAGCCCAGCAAGCTGCAGAACGGAGAGGATGGAGGAGCAGACAATGAGGAGAAGAAGAAAGCGGTCAAGCAGAGGTTTATGTTCAACATCGCTGATGGAGGCTTCACTGGTATGCAGTGTGTGCACGTGTGTGTTTGCTTAGTTGGTGTACTACCTTGTGAGGTAGATGAGAAAGCTAGTGACACTGAGAGCCAGCCAGAGTTTCTCCTCCTCTTTAGGCATAGAATAAATAAAAGTGTGGCCAGATGTTTGCAGACATTTGCTCATCCAACATTTGCTCTGAAATCAAGGGTATTGATGTACTTTTTTCACACTCTGATGCTGATGAGAGGAAAAAGTAATTAAGCAGGTAAAATATCACTTCCGGGTAGCCTGCCAGGCTTTAAAAACATGGCAGTAAATGAGCTTTACATGTTGTCTCAGGATTAACCATATATCAAGCATGAACTTCAGTATTAGGTAACCTATTAGACAGCATCTTTAAAAACCATAAAATTTAATTCAGATTTTTGGCTCGATTCTAACTCTATACACCAGTATCAAAACAAACAGATATCATTTCATCCTAGGTTGTAATACCAAAAGATGAATTTACCGGGGGCGTCATGGTCAGATGCTAAAGATATGTTTACATCCGCTTTAACATTCTCCTCCTTAGTCTAGCTGTTAACATCTGTTCCAAGCTGTGTGGGTATTTGGCATTTGATTCTGTAATCTTGGGACCACTCTGAGCATGAATCAACCAAGTAACGGTGGTGTGTATTTATAAGTAAAGATGCCTTAATAAAGAAAGCAGATGGGGTATTTTGATAGCACCATATAAGGAAATGCTCACAGTAGACGTATAGGCAGTATATATTTGGAAAGCCTTAATCACTATCAAAGGGTAAAGAGAAGGCAGTGGGGGTGATTAAAACTCTTTTTAAATTTATTTTGATTCCCATTGTACACTTTTGTAAATCTATGCATGCGCTGAGCTGCTAGGTAGCAAATTTTGGGGGAAAAAATTGGGAACCACTACCCTTTGGATTACCTGGGTCCATTTAGATCTTAGCTTGTGTTTGGTCAGACATGAAAACCCAGGTATGGCTGCAGTAACAGCCTTTGCTGTCTTTAAAAGGCTGTATATCAGTTGGAACATTGATGTGGGAATTTGATTGCATTCAACCACAAAAGCATTAGTGAGGTCAGGTGATGTTGGATGATTAGTTTTGCAACTGCCACTAATCGCAAATGCCACTAAAAGTCATCTCAAAATTATTGGATGGAGATTCATCACTCTAGAGATAACAGTAATCACTGATCTCAGCCCAGTCCTTAGGACTTTATACCCCTCTAGCAGATGACTGGCATTAGGCACGGCAACCTAATCTAGACTATTCTAAACCACCCCATTCTGTTGGCAGTTCTTTTTAATGGGTACTAGCTGTGTGTGTAAAATTGAAGTAATTAAAGTCAACTAGTTGTTTCAGTTTTTCTGTAGTGTAATGAAATTGTTTCCACCGTATTCATTATGCTTCTCTGTGTGCAGAACTACACTCCCTTTGGCAGAACGAGGAGAGGGCCGCCACAGTCACCAAGAAGACCTATGAGATCTGGCACCGTCGCCATGACTACTGGCTTCTGGCCGGTATCATACAGTATCCTTGCTGGCCTCAGAGTTGGAGAGTTTAACAGCATGTTTCAGATTCAGTTCTTGGTGAGTGGTTACCTACCCTCATTCCCCCTGTGTGAACATCAGAGACAAGGTGGGAGGTTAAAAGCTTTTAATGAATCTTGTTCAAGAGGCCTGAGGTTGTGGGTTTAATCCTCGCTCTGGTTCCTGTCTATTGGTAGTTTCATCCTAATACTCTGTATCCTCCTGAAGGCACAAATACTAGGTGAATTGGCTATGTCTAATTGAGCCTAAAAGTAATGGTGCTACAACAGGTTTTTTGAGTGATGTTGTGTGTGTGTGGGTGTGCTTAAGAACCTTCTAATGATTTAAAGAAATTGTGAACATTAATTTACAAACTTGTCCAAGGGGTATTGCCTTGCACCCAGTGATTATAGGTGGGCTGGCATCAAGACTACGAGCCTGACAAGTAAGAAGTGGAATAGAAACCGGATGGATGGATCCTAGTATTTTTAGCACACAATTATAACTCATTATAAAATTACTAAATAATCACATATTACCTTGACATTTTTGACCGAGGGGACAGAAATAGGACAGTTATTTTATTCATTTTGAGAAAACAAGGCATTGTTGCAAAAGTTAATAATGAACTTTTTTTTTGCTTTCTGTTTTAAAACAGAAACTTCAGTTTTTTGGCTTCTAGTTTGAGCTGAAATTGAGGTTCTTGGAATCTGCAATATTGTAAATCCCCTGCTCCCCTGCTGATTTCACTGAGTGAATTCATTAAGTTGTTTTGATTCTATGTGTTTTAAATAAGCAATCTAAGCAATGTGCAATGCACAAAGCATGGCTGTGACAGCTTGCAGCAAGCCACAAAGTGCACTGAAGCCACAGTGTGCACAGAACAGTGGTGTAGCTTTAGTGGTGCAGAGATTGCACTGCCAGAAACGGAGATTGCACCTGGTGCTAAAACATATTAAAGTCTTAAATTACCCAAAGTATTAGGAAATAGCAGTTTAAAACATTATCTCACTAAAACAAGTTGGATTTATTTTCGTAATGTTATCCAGGAGTTCTCTAATTTGGTTTAAAATGAAGGCTTATCACTCTAGGAAGTCCTGCATACATCACTGATTCAAAATATGAGCAATAGCCTAATCAGGACTTTCGAAGGAAAGGCTGTTACCATGTAAAATACAGGATATAATATATGGGAATGTCTTTCACTAGCTTTGTTTAAGCTAGAATGGCTAGAATCTAGAAATGTCAGTGCCTTCTGTTGGCTTAGGGCTAACATAGTATTAAAATCCTATAGGATGGGCTAGCAGAAATTAGCATAATTGTATAGGTGAATTTTTTATTTATTTAATAATGATAATGATAAGATCAAGAGCAAAACTGTGGCAATATAATAATCGAAAAAATTTAAAAGTAATGGTAATAAATCATTATAAGCAGGCAATAATAATACTATAATTTATTTTCTAAGTTGAAGATCAGGGACAGTGGGGTTGGACTGAGGACTGTGTTATTTACAATCTCAGAGGAGATGGCATCGCTGCACTGCTCTTACATGTCTTGCATGTGCTCTCCTGCTCTTTACTCTGCACTCTCACTCCAGCAGGCTACTGCTGTTATGACCTTTGACTTGGTGTGCTCTCAGACATGGCTATGCTCGGTGGCAGGATGTTCAGAATGACCCACGCTTTGCCATCCTCAACCAGCCGTTCAAAGGCGAGATGAGCCGTGGAAACTTTCTTGAGATCAAAAACAAGTTCCTCGCTCGCAGGTTTAAGGTACAGCACATTCACTCTCTCACTCTCACTCTCTCACACGCACACTCCTATATGCTGCTGGTACTGTACAGATTTTGTTTGCCCCCAGCTGTTGGAGCAGGCGTTGGTGATAGAGGAGCAGCTGCGCAGAGCGGCGTACCTGAACATGACTGAGGACCCATCCCACCCCTCCATGGCCCTCAACACACGTTTCAGTGAGGTAGAGTGCCTGGCTGAGTCCCACCAGCACCTCAGCAAGGAGTCCATGTCTGGGAATAAACCCGCTAACGCTGTACTGCACAAAGGTACAGCACTACACTACACTACACTACACCACACATGTGCTACACTAGTAACACTATGCATACAGTTACAACACCACACTTACAGCACTGCAGCACTAAAGCACTTTTCTAGCGGGAACTGCAGTACTGTGAGGTATGAGCATTGTTTGTGTCTGTGAAGTATTGAGCAGTGCATTGGTGGGCAGTCATGTTGGAACAGGAAGGGACCGTCCCCAAACTGTTCCTGCAAAGTTGGGAGCATGAAATTGACCAAAATCTCTTGGTATGCTGTTTCTTTCACTGGAACTAAGGGGCCAAACCCAACTCCTGAAAAACAGCCCCTCACCATAACCCCCCCCCCCTCCACCACAATTTACACTTGGCACAATGCAGTCAGAGAAGTACTGTTCTCCTGGCAACCGCCAGACTCATCCATCGGATTGCCAGACGGAGAAGCGTGATTCATTACTCCACTGTTTTAGAGTCCAATGGCAGCGTGCTTTGCATTGTGTTTGGTGATGTAAGGCTTGAATGCAGCTGCTCAGCTGTGGAAGCTTGAGCTAATCTGAAGGCCACATGAAGTTTGGAGGTCTATAGTGATTGACTCTGCAGAAAGTTGCCGACCTCTGCGCACAATGCACCTCAGCTTCCGCTGACCCCGCTCTGTCAATTTATGTGGCTTACCACTTTGTGGCGGAGTTGCTGTTGTTCCCAGTTGCTTTCACTTATTTATTAATACCACTGACAGTTGACTGTGGAATATTTAGTAGTGAGGAAATTTCACGTCTGGACTTGCTGCACAGGTGGCATCCTATAATGATATCACGCTGGAATTCAAACAAAGATTACACACACAAGACTACATAAAAAACAAAGCTCTACAAACTTTAAAACTATTTCCTACCCCCCACCCCCCCCACCCCCCCTCTTTCTCAGTTCTTAAGCAACTGGAGGAGCTGCTTAGTGACATGAAGGCAGACGTCACCCGTCTCCCAGCGACCATCGCCCGGATACCACCGGTAGCTGTGCGTCTGCAGATGTCGGAGCGGAGCATCCTGAGCCGGCTGGCCAGTCGCGGGACGGAGGTTACGCAGACACCCCGCTGACCCCCAGACGACCTTTTGACCTTTCCTTCCCTTAGGCTCTGTCCTGATCCGGAATAGCTTCACTCAGTCGTTCCCTCTTGTGCTGGATCAGGTGACCCAGAGTGCTGTACAGAGAGTCCTCCCTGCTGTTAGAATGGAGAGAGAGAAAGAGAATCCTCCACTGTAACATAAAGTGTCCCTCCATAACACTTATCCTTACAAACTCCCCAACTTGAGTAGCACTAAAACTCAGAGTGACCTCCCTCTCACTCCCCTCTCAAACGCCTCTGCGGCAGGTGATCAGGCCAAGAGCTTTGAGAGGATCCCCTGTGTCACATTGTGTCGTTGTCATGATAACCTCAGGCTACTCTGACTGCTCATTCCCATCTTTATAGTAATAACTCTCACCTGTAAAATAGAGCGCATGGATATCGGCTTTTCGTGGCCCCTGCATTGAGATTTTCAGGTCATTCATAGCTGGTGGGATTGCTGGGGGCGCTGACAAAAATGTGACAGATTTCTCTGGTTCAAATGTGTTTTACGAAAGTGAAAATATCAGATCACCACTGTTCTGTCTTTCAGTTCAGCCACTGAATGAAGTGGGTTGATGTAATCTATGATGTAATCTATTTTAGTCATGTGATAATTACGTACACATTTGAATCGAGTAAATGAACTGCACTTTTTTCAGCGTGTTAGAACACACGTGAACACCTACATACTATGACCGCTTAAATGAGCTCAGACGTCTCTGAGCGTCTTTCTGAGATTTCCCTAGCAAACTATACATTTGAAAAGAGCCTCTTTCCTGTCCACTATGCTCCGTCCAACCCGCCTCACCTCATTCCTAAGTGGTCCCTGGATGTTGTCACTCAAACATGACAAAAGCCACACTCCCTTCTCCAGCCCACAGTCAGAAAACACAACTAGCACATGTTTGAAACAAGGCCGATTTTCCACGTTCAAACTGTTTGATTAGCTCACTTTGTAAGTATTGTTGTTACCCTGGTATTGTTTATACACATATTCTTTCTGGATTTTGACCTACATACAATAAAAAAATAACAAAAAGGATATCTGCATATTATGGGTGTTTTTGGTGTTCTGGTATAGCTGTAGTCTATATTTTGTAATTCAACAATATTTGCTTGAGATCTGATTAGAAGTACACTATGATATGCTAAGTGAGAGTGTGGAGAGAGAATGGTTTAGCACACATTGGTTCAGGGAGGGCGCTAATGTGGACACCTAAGCTTCATTTATTGTA